>NC_069509.1:13635510-13665510 GCF_027579735.1 Bombina bombina | reverse complement strand
TTTGAGTGTCCTTGCAAAGAAAGGTGGCTATATTGGTCACTGATTTGTTTTTGTTTTGTTTTTGAATGTCAGAAATGTATATTTGTGTATGTTGAGATGTTATATTGGTTTCACTGGTAAAAATAAATAATTGAAATGGGTATATATTTGTTTTTTGTTAAGTTGCCTAATAATTATGCACAGTAATAGTCACCTGCACACACAGATATCCCCCTAAAATAGCTATAACTAAAAACAAACTAAAAACTACTTCCAAAACTATTCAGCTTTGATATTAATGAGTTTTTTGGGTTCATTGAGAACATGGTTGTTGTTCAATAATAAAATGAATCCTCAAAAATACAACTTGCCTAATAATTCTGCACTCCCTGTATGTATATATATATATATATATATATATATATATATATATATATATATATATATATATATATATATATATATATATATATATATATATATATATATATATATATATATATATATATATATATATATATATATATATATATATATGTGGCTGTGTGTGTGTGTATATATATATATATGTGTGTGTGTGTGTGTGTGTATATATATATATATATATATATATATATATGTGTCTGTGTGTGTATATATATATATATTACATATATGTGTGTATGTGTATATATGTGTTTGTGTGTGTGTGTGTATGTATATATATATATATATATATATATATATATATATATATATGTATATATACAGTGGATATAAAAAGTCTACACACCCTTGTTGTGTCAGGTTTCTGTGATGTAAAAAAATGAGACAAAGATAAATCATTTCAGAACTTTTTCCACCTTTAATGTGACCTATAAACTGTACAACTCAATTGAAAAACAAACTGAAATGTTTTAGGAAGAGGGAAGAAAATATATAAAAATAAAATAATATGATTGCATAAGTGTGCACACCCTTAAACTAATACTTTGTTGAAGCACCTTTTGATTTTATTACAGCACTCAGTCTTTTTGGGTATGAGTCTATCAGCATGGCACATTTTGACTTGGCAAGATTTGCCCACTCTTCTTTGCAAAAACACTCCAAATCTGTCAGATTGCGAGGGCATCTCCTGTGCACAGCCCTCTTACGATCACCCCACAGATTTTCAATCGGATTCAGGTCTGGGCTCTGGCTGGGCCATTCCAAAACTTTAAACTTCTTCTGGTGAAGCCATTCCTTTGTCGATTTGGATGTATGCTTTGGGTCGTTGTCATGCTGAAAGATGAAGTTTCTCTTCATGTTCAGTTTTCTAGCAGAAGCCAATATTGACTGGTATTTGGATTTGTTCATAATTCCCTCTAGCTTAACTAAGGCCCCAGTTCCAGCTGAAGAAAAACAGCCCCAAAGCATGATGCTGCCACCACCATGCTTCACTGTGGGTATGGTGTTCTTTTGGTGATGTGTAGTGTTGTTTTTGTGCCAAACATATCTTTTGGAATTATGGCCAAAAAGTTCAACCTTGGTTTCATCAGACCATAACACCTTTTCCCACATGCTTTTGGTAGACTTCAGATGTGTTTTTGCAAAATGTAGCCTGGCTTGGATGTTTTTCTTCGTAAGAAAAGGCTTTCGTCTTGCCACTCTACCCCATAGCCCAGACATATGAAGAATACGGGAGATTGTTGTCACATGTACCACACAGTCAGTACTTGACAGATATTCCTGAAGCTCCTATAATGTTGCTGTAGGCCTCTTGGTAGCCTCCCAGACCAGTTTTCTTCTCGTCTTTTCCTCAATTTTGGAGGGACGTCCAGTTTTTGGTAATGTCACTGTTGTGCCATATTTTCTCCACTTGATGATGACTGTCTTCACTGTGTTCCATGGTATATCTAATGCATTGGAAATTCTTTTGTACTCTTCTCCTGACTGATACCTTTTAACAATGAGATCCCTCTGATGCTTTGGAAACTCTCTGTGGACCATGGCTTTTGCTGTGGGATGCGACTAAGAAAATTTCAGGAAAGACCAACTAGAGCAGCTGAACTTTATTTGGGGTTAATCAGAGGCACTTTAAATGATGGCAGGTGTATGCTGACTCCTATTTAACATGATTTTGAATGTGATTGCTTAATTCTGAACACATCTACATCCCCAGTTATAAGAGGGGTGTGTGCACACTTATGCAACCACATCATTTTAGTTTTGTATTGTTTTCTTCCCTCCACCTAAAAGATTTTAGTTTGTTTTTCAATTGAGTTGTACAGTTTATAGGTCACATTAAAAGGTGGAAAAAGTTCTGAAATTATTTTTCTTTGTCTCATTTTTTTACATCACAGAAACCTGACATTTTAATAGGGTGTGTAGACTTTTTATATCCACTGTATATGTGTGTGTGTATATATATATATATGTGTGTGTATATTGGAGATTTATCACCTGGGTGCAGCTTCTTTTTGCCCAGTAATGCTTTTCACAGAGAAGAAATTTCCTGTAGTATATCAGTCTGATCCCGCCTATTACGGTCAGTCCAGCCCCAAAATACCAGGCAATTCCTCTCTGAACAAGGAACACAGCAACCCCAGACGATCGTTTCGTAATTCTTTTATTAGAAAAATAATCATATATGCATATATACAAAATAAAATCATAATAACAAATGCAAACAAAATATCTCTTGTTACAAAACTGAACTATTGACCCAAATTTTTGTCATCAGAAAAAAATCAAAATGCAAACATTAAACTTAAATAATCACACAAAATAAAATTAAACATATTTCAAATACAGACAAAAACAAACTGGAGAAAAACAAACAAACAAACAAAAAAAAAATTAAAAAAAATAATCCAATCCTTCCACTTCTTTGTCTTCCAGATGCCTTCAGAATCTAGTTGCCCATATCGCCTCCTATCAAAAGAAAAATACAAAAACAACTTCCCACGGATCATACCCAAACAATTACCTACAGTAACTACCTCTTTCTTAAAAATTAAAATATTACGCACATGCCACAACACCTCCTTCACACAACATGCCAACAACCATATCAATCTTGCTTTCTCCTTTTCCACACCACTTCCACACAAACCATACATCATCATATTAAAAGTAAAAAACTGCACTCCAGTCAAACCCTTAATCATCCTTTTCAAACTTCTCCAAACATCCCTAGCATACTCACAATTCCAAAACAAATGAATAACACTCTCGCTTTGACAACAACCATCTCTAGGATACACTTCTGAAGCCACTAAACGACGCATTCTCTGAAAATCCCTTGTTGGCAAACACTTATGCACACTCATCCAACTAATATCATTCTGCCTATTCATCAAATACTTATTACACACATTTTTCCATACCAACACACATTCATTTTCATTCAAACCCCAATCAACTCAAGACCTTCCTTCTTCTCCAACATTTTCAACACCATTCTGTTTGCACACCACATCTCCCTACTAACATTCTCCAAACCATATTTTTTAATCCAACATTCCACCCTTACATAAATCCACGGAACAGCAAAACATACCGGTTTCTTTCTATCAATCTCAAATAAACCATATCGTCTTAAAACATTTCCACAAGCATACTTTACCATACAACCAGCCAAGCTATCCTTACCACTCAGAACCACACACCTACTAACATATTTCACATCCAAAAATCTCTCCACATTTGGAAAACCCGTACCACCAACATTCTTACTCTTAACAACAACATCTCTTTTCAAACGCTCCATACCAGGACTCCAGAAAAAAGAAAACAACACTCTCAAAATTCTCCAAAAATCCTCTCAGGTGGCGGAAAAACGAATGCCAAATATAACATAATAGGGATCAAAACCGATTTAATAACTAACATTGTCCTTCCAAAGATAAAGTCCTTAAAGACCAAAACTGAAGTTTTCTACTCACTTTATCAAAAACATTCTCCCAACTTTCCAAGCCTTTCAAATCCACATCAAATTTCACACCCAACACCTCAATTGTACCTTCAGTCACAGGCCATCCACAGGAATCAATCTCCCTATCATTACCAAAAACTTTAACTTTACACTTATTCCAATTAACTCTGAAACCACTTGCCATACAAAAACATTCAACTAAAGTTTTCACCCTCCTCAAACCAGCCTGAGTCTCACATACCACACTCACATCATCCATATACCCAATCACATTTAAACACCTTCCATTACTACCAGGAACACTCACACCTCTAACTAATTTATCCTTCCTCAAACTAGTTAATAATGGCTCAATGACACATACAAATAACACAGGAGACAAAAGGACATCCTTGACGCACTCCAGATTTAACACAAAATTCCTCAGTCAAAAAACCATTAACCTGGAATTGACTCACAATATCACTATACAAACATTTAAACCATCCAATAATCTTACCAGAAAAACCTAAACGTTCTAAAACATGAAACATAAAATCATCCGTTATCATACGTTTTTTCAAAATCCACAATAGCAACAGCAACAGACCTCATCCTCTCCCTCACATACCACAGTACTTCGCGTAGTAACAACAAACTTTCAGAAATCTGACGCCCAGGAACAGCACACACTTGCTCTTCACCCACAACCTTACCAATCACTCCACGCATTCTATTTGCCAACACCTTTGCAATAACCTTATAGTCAACATTCAACAACGTAATCGGCCTCCAATTCCTCAAATCTCTCTTATCACCCTTTTTAAATAACAAAACAATCAAACCTTTCCTCATTGAAACAGGCAAAACATTCATTCTAAAAACAAACTTTCAAACATCCAACATATCCACCCCAATCAAATTCCAAAAACAAGTATAAAATTCAACAGGCAAACCATCACAACCAGGTACCTTCCCATTCTTAAAACTCCTAACAACCTCTGCAATCTCATCCAAACTTAGATCCCTTTCTAACAAATCATTATCATATTTTTCCAACTTAACCTCAATGTCTTCCAACAACTCATTTTCCAATAAAACATCTCTTGTTTTTTCTTTATACAGCTCACTGTAAAACTCATGAACTTCACGCAAAACACCATCCGTACCATTAACTTCACACTCAACCATATCAAAAGCACTAACAAAACCAGTCTTTCCTTCAAAAGCTTTCTTACAAAAAATATTTACTACAAGACTCATCCTTTTCCATTTTCTCCAATCTTGCCATAAAAACAATTTCTTTCCTTTTTTTATGCATACACTTTTTAATTATCTTTCTTGCTTCAGCAATTTCCTCATGCACATCAATACCACAATTTCTCAATTCATACAAATACAACAACCTCAGATACCATTTATCATACAACTCCCTTTCCATTCTAGCTTTCTCACAGCCTTTCTTAATAAAAAACCTCTTTATTTCCACCTTCAACCATTCCCACCACATAAGCACATTACTAAAATCACATTTTCTTTCATGCCACCTTTCATACATCCAAACAAACTGACGCTTAAACTTCTCATCTTCTAACAAATCCATATTCAGTTTCCAAACACCCTTACCATACTTGATCTTCAAAACACAATTCACCTAACACATCAAAAGGGCATGATCCGTAAAGGGCATCCGCTTTAATGAAAAATCATCAACACATAAAAATTTAGATAAAAAACAAAAGCAATTCGAGATTTTATCCCACCACTATCACTAAAGAAAGTAAAACCCTCCCCTGAAAAAGAAACAGACCCGGAGGCATCCTTCAAACCGAAAGATTTAAGCAAATCAAGTAAAAACTTCCCTGAGCTATCCACCCTACAATCACTCCCACCCTCTCTGTCCCCATTCTTAATAATACAATTAAAATCCCCAACCAAAAAAGTTGGCTCTAGACCTGGCAGAAAAAACTTTAAAGTTTCAAAATTAAGCAAACGTTCTACCCTATTTGGAGAAGCATATACATTAAACAAACGAAAAACAGTCCCACAAAAACTAAAACTAACCAAAAGTACCCGACCTGGGACAATATGAAATACATTAAGGATAGAAAAACTAAACCCCTTAAACAAAACTCCCACCCCCCCATTCCTATCAGATTAACAAGACCATACTTTAGGACCATATTCCCAGTCAGCACATTTAGGATGTTCAGAGAGACCACAATCCTGCAAACAAAAAATATTAGCAGAACATACAGATAATAATTTAAAAATTGCAGCTCTCCTTGCTATAGTTGTCATACACCTGACATTAAGGGAAGAAATGGTCAGAAACATCACAAAAATAAATTAAAGAAAAACAAAAAAAGAAATAACATCAGGACTTCTTCTTTCCTTTCTTTTTCTTAGGACTCAAAGGAGATCCTTTAAATCTGCCTCTGCGACGTTCCAACCTCCTAGGCTCCCCCTTGCCAGCCTCATAACCAGTAGTTTCAGCAAGTTGGTTCACATCTCTTTTATCTAGATAACCAACAGAAGAGGCATCAGAAAAGTCACCTATACACTGGCTTGAGTCAGAAGGAATGTCTTTAGTAGAGACAGAAGGAAACTCTGAAATTAAAGAGACAGCATCACTTGTAGTATCTGGATCTGCACCCTTAACTACTGGAAGATCCAAATCAGGACTCTCCCATCCATCAGAATCCACATCTTTTTTTCGCTTGGAGGCATATTTTTTCCCTTCAGTGTCCATATCCTCCTCAGAACTAGAGGACACAACAGCAGACCAAACAATGTTCTCCCCTTCACCAAGAACAGCATCAGGAGCAGGATCACAAGATGACTCAGTGAAGGAAAAATTATCTGTCCCAGGAACAGCAACAGTATCATCCACAGAATTGGGTAACAGGGCTTCAAGAACATCTGAAGCAGCTATCACTGCTTCAGATGTATGTAGCAAGATCCACCTCCTGAAGATGAGATTGGGCTTCCTCCACCTTCTTAGCCACAGGAACCCCCACAGGAGCATCAGACACCTCTCCGACAGGGACCCCAACTGCAGATTTCTTACACAAAAGAGGTAATATAGAGTTCAATGCCTCATCAGAGACCTCCTCCTCATTCACAGATGGCTCAACTGCAACTGAAGATGTTTTTTTTGCAACATCAGCATAGGAAGGCTTCACTCTATCAAGCCCCTGCAACATCATCAAAGGACACATCCTGCACAGATGACTTGAAGAACCACACAGGTCACAGGTCCGGCGTTTACTACAGTGGGCAACAAGATGATCCTCCTCACCGCAATTTCGACATCTAGCACCTGGGCAATTTTCAGCAATGTGATCAAACAGGTTGCAACTACGGCAAAAAAGAAGCATGTCATCATAGTATAGGAAACCTCTATTTCCACCAATGGTGAAAGTCTGTGGAGGGTGTTTCTTTCCACCAATACCTAATTCATCTGGCACAAACTGCACCCAGAACCTGCGCTTTCCATTGAAAGTCCCAAACTGATTCTTCAGCTTGCTACCTCCTTGAACATCATCAAAGTAGCGACAAAGAAAAGACGAATTTCCACATCAGTGACCCAAGGGTTGTACATATGTACTGTCACCGGGATTCTTCTCTCCCTCTGCACACAGGCAACAAATTTCATGCCAACCAACTCTGGAGCAGCAGCCATATCAATAGTCCGTTGATAGCAGGTCTGTAAATAATGCTCATCGGTGAAAGCCACATCAAAAATCCCTCTTGAAGGGAATGACTGAACACAATGCAAACTTGCTCTTGGCATCTTCAAAACACCCTCCAAAACCACCTGCTGGACATGAGCCAAACCAATCTTCTCTCGAAAGTCCTCAGAAATCAACACCCAAAGTGTATGGGGAACATTTGGCACATTGGTAGCCATATTTGCCCTATTGCCTCTTTAGGCTGGATTTAACTCTTTTACTGCCCAGACCCTGCTCTAAAAATAAAACCCACCCAAAAAACCCTTAAGTAAACCTAACACTAACCCCCAACGATCCACTTACAATTTTTGAAGTTCGGCTTGAAGGATCCATCCAGCCAGAAAGAAGTCTTCATCTGGGCAGCCTTTTCCATCTTCATCCAGCCGGCGAAGTCTTTATCCATGCGGCCTCTTCTATCTCCATCCAACCGGTGAGGAGCGGGTCCATCCTGAAGACATCCGGTGTGAAGCAGGTCCATCGTGAAGACATCCGACGAGGAGCTCCTCCTTAATGCGGTCTCCGCCGTAAACTGGATCTTATATGCATCCAAGATGGCGTCCCTTGCATTCCTATTGACCAAAAAAAAAAGGTTCCAATCAGCCAATAGTATTAGAGCCGCTAAAATCCTATTGGCTGTTCCAATAAGCCAATAGGATTTGAGCAGCAGTCATCCTATTGGCTGTTCCAATCAGCCAATAGGATTGAGCTCTCATCCTATTGGCTGATTTGAGAGGAGCTCCTCGTCGGATGTCTTCAGGATGGACCCGCTCTGCATGGATGTCTTCAGGGTGGACCTGCTCCTCGCCGGATGGATGGAGATAGAAGAAGTCGCATGGATGAAAACTTTGCCGGCTGGTTGAAGATGGAAGAGGCCACTCGGATGAAGACTTCTTGCCAGCTGGATGGATCCTTTAATCGGAACTTCAATAACTGTAAGTGGATCGTCGGGGGTTAGTGTTAGGTTTATTTAAGGATTTTTTGGGTGGGTTTTATTTTTAGAGAAGGGTCTGGGCAGTAAAAGAGCTAAATGCCCTTTTAAGAACAATGCCCATATAAATGCCCTTTTCAGAGCAATGGGGAGCTTAGTTTTTTTTAGATAGGGTTTTTATTTGGGGGGGTTGGTTGTGTGGGTGGTGGGTTTTACTGTTGGGGAGGTAAAAGAACTGATTTCTTTGGGGCAATGCCCCGCAAAAGGTCCTTTTAAGGGTCATTGGTAGTTTATTGTAGGATAGTATTATTTTTATTTCGGGGGGGCTTTTTTATTTTGATAGGGCTATTAGATTAGGTGTAATTCTTTTTTATTTTTGATACTGTGGTTTTTTATTTTTGGTAACTTACGGCTAGATTACGAGTTGTGCGTTAGGGTAAAAAAGCAGCATTAAGAGGTCCTAACGCTTCTTTTTTTTGCCCACTGGTATTACGAGTCTTGCAGGTTTAGGGTCACCGCACACTTCTTTGGCCTTACCGCAAAACGACTTACGTAAACTTCATAAAGTCTTTTTTTCTATGGGACTTCCATAGCGCTGGTATTATGAGTATGTCCTGGGAGGCCAAAAAGTGAGCGGTACACCCTACCCTGTCAAGAGTCCTAACGCATTTAAAAGTCAGTAGTAATGAGTTTTATGGTACAACGCTGTAACATAAAACTCATATCAAAAATGCTAAAAAGTACACTAACACCCATAAACTACCTATTAACCCCTAAACCGAGGCCCTCACACATCACAAATGCTAAAATAAAATTTTTAACCCCTAATCTGCAGCTCCGGACACCGCCGCCACCTACATTATATTTATTAACCCCTAATCTGCTGCCCCAATATCGCCGACACCTACATTATATTTATCAACCCCTAATCTGCCGCCTTCAATGTCGCCGCCACCTACCTACACTTATTAACCCCTAATATGCCGCCCCCAATGTTGCTGCCACTATAATAAACATATTAACCCTAAACATATTAACCCCTAATCTGCCGGCCCTAACATTGCTGCCACCTGCCTACACTTATTAAGCCCTAATATGCCGCCCCAACTTTGCCGCCACTATATTAAAGTTATTAACCCCTAAACCTAAGTCTAACCCTAAACCTAACACCCCTTAACTTAAATATAATTTAAATAAATCTAAATAAATATTACTATCATTAACTAAATTATTCCTATTTAAAACTAAATACTTACCTGTAAAATAAACCCTAAGCTAGCTACAATATAACTAATAGTTACATTGTATCTAGCTTAGGCTTTATTTTTATTTTACAGGCAAGTTTGTATTTATTTTAACTCGGTAGAATAGTTATTAAATACTTATTAACTATTTAATAACTACCTAGCTAAAATAAATACAAATTTACCTGTAAAATAAAACCTAATCTAAGTTACAATAACACCTAACCTAGCCTTACAATTAAATAAATTAACTAAATTAAAAACAATTACCTAAATTAAAAACAATTACCTAAATTAAAAACAATAACCTAAATTAAATTAAATTAGCTGAAGTACAAAAAACAAACACTAAATTACAGAAAATAATAAACAAAATACAGAAATTTAAACTAATTACACCTAATCTAATAGCCCTATTAAAATAAAAAAGCCCCCCCTCAAAAAAAAACCCTAGCCTAAACTACCAATAGCCCTTAAAATGGCCTTTTGCGGGGCATTGACCCAAAGTAATCAGCTCTTTTACCTGAAAAAAATACAAACAACCCCCTCAACAATAAAACCCACCACCAACACAACCAACCCACCGAATTAAATACTAGCTAAAAAACCTAAGCTCCCCATTGCCCTGAAAAGGTCATTTGGATGGGCATTGCCCTTAAAAGGGCAGTTAGCTCTTTTGACGCCCAAACCCTAATCTAAAAAATAAAACCCACCCAATACACCCTTAAAAAAACCTAACACTAACCCCCTGAAGATCGACTTACCGGGAGACGTCTTCATCCAAGCCGGGCGAAGTGGTCCTCCAGATGGGCAGAAGTCTTCATCCAAGCCGGGCAGAAGTGGTCCTCCAGATGGGCAGAAGTCTTCATCCAGACGGCATCTTCTATCGATCCGGCACAGAGCGGGTCCATCTTCATAATACCAGCTCTGCATGTAAGTGAGCAGTGAGGGAAAACTGCTCGTTAGCACCACACAGCCTCTAACGCAAAACTCGTAATCTAGGCCTTAGCGTTTATTTTTTTGTAATTTAATAATTTTTAATTGTATATTTAAATAATTTGAGCAGGGTTAGGTTTTTAAATATGTAATATAGTTAATTTAATTGGTAATTTAATGTAATTTTAGTATAATAGTTAGGGTAGGTTAATTAATAGTTTAATATAGTTTATTTTAATTCTACAGGTAAGTTTAAATGTATTATAAGATAGGGATGTTGTAATTTTATTGTAAAGTTAGCGGGTTGTTAGGTTAAGGGGTTAATAGCTTCATTTAGTTTATGGCAATGTGGGGGGCTGGTGTTTTAGGGGTTAATAGGTTTAGTAAGTGGTAGTGATGTGGGAGGCCAGGGGTTTAGGGGTTAATACATTTATTTAGTTGCGGTGGGGTCCCGGAGCAGCGGAATAGGGGTTAATACTTTTATTTAGTTGCGGTGGGGTCTGGGAGCGGCGGGATAGGGGATAAACATTTTAGTATAGTGGTGGTGTTTAGTGACAAGGTATACATAAAGTTGGTAAAAAGATGAATAGCAGCGAGATCAATGACCGCTAGTTAACAAGTCCGCTGCTCATCGCCCCATACTTGGTGCGCAGATTTTTGCCGGCTTTTTTAATAAATATGGAGATCGCATTCAGGTCCTCAGCCATGATGTTAGGCAATGTTAGGTGAGCATATTGGTGCTGTTGAATGCAAGAAAGTTGACAGCTTAATAGATAGGCCTCTATATGTTTACTCTCATATTCATTTAAACTTTCACTTTACATAACTTGTGATTATAATATTTGTATTTTCCAATTTCTTTAGATACCGGACGTGCACACAATATATCTGAGGAGATTGCCGGGTGTCTTCGAGAGATGAGCGCAATTGTGGAGAAGGAGGAGGAGTCCCTGGGAGAGACCCAATATCCGGAATCCCAGGAGCAGGGAATCTCCCAGGGAACATCATATACAAAGGCTCTCATCTGTGCTGCCCCTCCTGCCCCATAAGAACCAGCTGCTCTGGACCTGGTGTTTCTCCTGCACCTGCTGCTCGTGCCCCAGCAGCTTATGGCCATGCTGATCCTAACCACAAACTGCTTCCAATCAATGAAGATGAGGCAGTTTGTAAAATGTTAAATCTGGCAAGGCAGTACAGATATATGCACTTTATACATTGTTGAGATTATATAAATGATTTGCACTTATGATATGTACTACATATCCTGATATGTTTGACATGTTTATTTATACTTAATGCTGTGTTGATATTATCAACTATATGCAATGATGCTGATTAGTGATATTGTTTTGTGATTGGTTGTAGGGGAAATAGGAGGGTCCTGTATATTCATTTAAACACTGTTTTGTTCACTTTTTGATTGTCTGAGGAAGGAGTGAATGCTCCAAAAACATTCACAATAAAGTTTGCTGTGATTTAAATCCAGAAAGTGCAATTGCTGGACTGTGTTTACACACACACACACATACATATATATATATATATATATATATATATATATATATATACACACACATATATATATATATATATATATATAATAACGACAATCAAATTTACTGTGACAAATGTAATGTTTCGGGGACATCCCCTTCCTCAGACACAAGTGATAAAAACACATAGTTTAAACCCCACCCCCTAATTAGACAAAAGAACCACCAAAAAAGGTTGTCATGGTAACCACTAGGTCACAAATCATAAACACAGTGAAATGTACATACATTGTCTGAGTACATATTGCTCATAGTATTATAAACCATAATGCAGTGACTTATATAAGTAAGGGAAACAGGAAAAACATGGAAAACATACATAAAGAGAAATGCAAAACTCTACACTTCTATGGACTGGAAATTGAAACAATTGCAGGAGTGATCTCACATCAAAATTCTATAACCTGCCAGAAAACCAAATAGTATAGCAAACAACCTATATATACTATGCGTGGATATAGTATATGCATCAGAGCGCCACTTACCCCCTGTGGTTTTAAATGTTCCCAACTAGCGATCCTGTAACCGTTGGACCACCGCCATTCAATCCGTAATACCGGAAGTAGCATATTGTGACAAACTCAGTCACAAGGAAGGCATTAGCCAATCACCATGCGGCTACCTGGTTGCCATAGGGACATAACAAACCCCCAAGGCTTCAAAGCACGATCACCCGCACAGCATATTCCTCTATAATTTAAAGTGGAAATGTTATAATTATAGAAATTGTAATAATGGACAATATTTGGGCCATATAATTAGAATCAATCCTAGATCGCTATCCACTTAATGAAGCATATAATATAATGATCGTACACATGAAGAATCACTTGGATCACATCAACCCAACGCTCCTAAGAAAGGTGGTTGCTGTGCACAAATTGTACATAAAAAAAAAGTCAAGCAAAAGCCTATATATATCAAATATGATCCAGTGATTCAGCATACGTCAGATCCCACTGATTGTCAAATAGTTGGAAAGAAACTACACTATGTGTCCAAAATTACTTAAACTCTATACGTTGCATACAGGGAAATAAATAATAACATGGCTCCCAGGGAATTCTAATAGAGCATCTGATGGAAGAATTAAATTTATATTTATTTTTAAAAAATTATTCTCATGTTAGGGCCTGCAGTAAGGGTATATACAAAAACACCTAACTACACTATGGTGCATTGCAAATTCCTAAATATCCTGGAAAGAAGGCTATGTAGATATTAAAAGCAACCAGGGTGCATGCATATATACTCAGCCCAAAAGATTGCTAGATGGATAGGCAGGCTACCAGACCTATTGGTTCAGCATACAGGCCACAGACTCAAAAATCCAAGAAACACAAATAGTGGACTCTCATAGGACTCTCAAACAAGACCTTCACATAAAACAGTGCCAGTCAAACATAGTATTTAATCCATGGGGTTGTAGAGTGTTCAAGCGATGAATCCACTTTGCCTCTACTTGAACGAGGAGCTTCTTTCTATCACCACCTTGTCTCAATGGGGGGACATGATCGATAAGAGTGAATCGAAGGTCAGTGACCCCATGGCCCTGTTCAACGAAGTGCCTTGCCACTGGTTGATCACTGGATCCTTTCTTGAGGGCATTCCTAATCGATGACCTATGATTAGCTAGGTGTGTCCTGGCATCATCTGTGTTTTTTTCCACATAAAATCTACCACAACTGCAGTTCAGCAGATATACCATGAATGTGGTAGTGCAGGTAAGGAAATGCCTATTCTGGTACCTCTTTTGTTGATGTGGGTGTCCAAATGAGGACCCTTGGATCATAGCACTACAAGTGGTGCAGGCAGTGCATCAATAGCATCCTTGTTTCTTCCTCTCATACAACCAGGTATCTTTTTGATAACTGTGGTAAGGGTCAGTGATCATTAGTGAATCCTTTAGGTTTCTATCTCTTTTGAAGCCCACTCTTGGTGTATGCCATTTGTTAAATAGCAGTGTTGGATCACTCTGCACTATATGCCAGTGCTCTCTAAGCGCCTGACCCAACGCTCTAGTTGTTGGACCATAGGTGGTGGTAAAGGTCATACGTAGTTCTTCCTCTGTTTTAATAGAATCCCGTGGGTGGTTATCAGCCTCTGCCGCAGATCTACTTTGCTCAATCAGATGTGGGTTGTATCCCCTCCTTACGAACCTTTGTTCCATATCAGACAGTTCTTTATTCCTCATTTGGGCTTCACTATTGTTACAGATCACCCGACAAAGCTGTGCTTTGGGTATTGTTTTCAGTAATGCTGGTGGATGACTACTGGTGGCATGTAGTATTGAATTCCTGTCTGTGGGTTTTCTAAAGAGCGATGTCCCCAATCGTGCATTATCCAGTTTGGAAATCTACACATCCAGGAATTCAATGGACGTTGTGCTGTGTGATATTTTAAACTTCACCGGATTCTCCTAGGAATTCAGCTGTGTAAACTAATCTTTCAGCTCTGTTGTGAACCCCTCCAAATTATGAGGAGGTCATCTATGTATCTTCTGTGGAAGAGTACTTTGGGCTTGTTGTAAACCTGCATAATAGTAGTTTTATTATCCTCCATATAGAGGTTAGCCAATGAAGGTGCTACATTTGATCCCATGGCCGTGCCGAAAATCTGTTGGTAAAATTCACCCTCAAATCGAAAATAATTTCCAGTCCGTAGAAGTGTAGAGTTTTGCATTTCTCTTTATGCATGTTGTCCATGTTTTTCCTGTTTCCCTTATGCATATAAGTCACTGCATTATGGTTTATAAGACTATGAGCAATATGTACTCAGACAATGTATGTAAATTTCACTATGTTTATGATTTGTGACCTAGTGGTTACCATGACAATCGTTTTTTGGTGGTTCTTTTGTCTAATTGGGGGGTGGGGTTTAAACTATGTTCGGCCATAAAGGCGTTGTTTGTATCACTTGTGTCTGAGGAAGGGGATGTAGAGTCCCCGAAACGTTACATTTGTCACAGTACATTTGATTTTTCATATATCCAGTGAGTGCAAGTTTTATTGTCGTTATTGAGTATAGCAATAGCACCCTGGTAGATGATTGGAAGGTGAGAGTGCACATCCTGGCTACATTATATATATATATATATATATATATATATATATATATATATATATATATATATATATATATATATATATATATACACATACATACATACATACATACATACATACATACATACAGGCACATCCAATCATGAGAAAAGGTATTTAAGGTGGCCAATTGCAAGTTGTTCTCTTTTAAATGACATGAAAATAAAGAATTTTTAAAATTATGGTTTAGGGGAAGGCTACAAAAGCTATTGCAGAGATTTAAGCTGTCAGTGTCCACTGTGAGGAACATAGTGAGGAAATGGAAGACAACAGGCACAGTTCTTGTTAAGAATAGAGTCCAGCATACAGCAAAAATCCTCAAAGAGGTGAGAGTAATCCTTATGAAGTGACTGCCACACTCCAACGTAATAGTACAAAGGTGAAGATAGAAGGATGACTCCTCAAAAGTGTAGTCCAAAATATTTTAATGGGTACAGGTTCAGACAATAAAAAATCACAACGTTTCGGGGTCAATACCCCTTAGTCATGTGATACAGCATAACCTTAACACACCTGCTTAAGTAGGCTAACAAATTAACCCTAAATGCACTTTGCAATTTTGCTTTAACATAATCATGTATGGATACTGACCCCTGCAGGCCAGGTGTGAAAATGGCATGTAAATCTAAAAAGAAAGCCACTGATAGGAACAGTTTACTCCACTATGAAAGCGCCCATCCTTTACCTCTGGTGCACTCTCTGCCTCGCAGTCAGATGCTCAGAGTTAAAAGGATTGTTGATGACTCCAATATATCACAAATCAGACTTGTAGAGATGGGCCAAAAATTCATCCAGAGGGGGTATCCACCCTCTTTGATTCAAGAGACCATAAAAAATGTGTCTGCTCTAGATAGAGAAACATTGTTTAAACCAAAATCCTCACAAGATAAAGGGAAAAGAATGGTTTTTGTTTCCAACTTTTGCAGACAAAGTAATGACATTGCCCGTATTGTACGCAAACATTGGAGCATTTTACAAAATTGCATCCCCAATGTTGAGGAGTTCCGCCGGTATCCATTACCAGCCTATAAGCGTAATAAAAGCTTGAGAGATACTTTGGTAAAGGCAGATTTGGGCACTGGCAGAGCTCCTCAGCAGGGGTATATCACCAAAAAGAACTTGGGTTGTTTTCCCTGTTTGGGGTGTGTAAATTGTGGGTCAGTCATTAAAAGCCCCTACTTTGTGCACCCTCAGACAGGATATAAATTTAAGCACAAGGACTATTACACTTGCAATACGAGCTTTGTCATTTATTTGATCAAATGTCCGTGTGGGCTTGCCTATGTGGGTGAGTCCACCAGACGGGTGGGCGACCGTATCACCGAGCACAAGAGTAATATCAGGTGCAAGGTGTACACTGCCCCAGTAGCACATCATTTTTTGCCAGCTGGCCATCAGGTCAGTCAACTTCGGTTCCAGGTTATCGACCATATTAAGATTCCAAGACGTGGTGGCAATAGAACACGTCTATTAAAACAACGTGAATCTTTTTGGATATTCAAACTAGATACCCTGGAGCCGAAGGGGATGAATAGGGAGATTGACTGGTCTGTGTTTTATTAAGTTATTCCTTTGATTAGGTATTTAAGAGACATTAGGCTATGAGTTTTCACTCTAGGTTTCCTTTCTCTAGTTCTTAGTAAGACATGACTGTCCTTTGATTTTGTAACTACCCTCTGTATAGTTAAGAATACTGAAATATCATTCATTCATTTACCAATTTAGCAACATTAGGGCAGCTTGATATGCAATCTATTGTTTAATAACAAAAAATTTTTTGTATATATGCATTTGAGTAATTAGACATATTTTTATATGTATCTATTTGGGTGACCACACATAACAATTATTTTGTATTTATTTTGTATCTTTTCTTTAAGAAATTGTGACTGGAGGCTTCCTGATAAATTGTTTTTAGATTTACATGCCATTTTCACACCTGGCCTGCAGGGGTCAGTATCCATACATGATTATGTTAAAGCAAAATTGCAAAGTGCATTTAGGGTTAATTTGTTAGCCTACTTAAGCAGGTGTGTTAAGGTTATGCTGTATCACATGACTAAGGGGTATTGACCCCGAAACGTTGTGATTTTTTATTGTCTGAACCTGTACCCATTAAAATATTTTGGACTACACTTTTGAGGAGTCATCCTTCTATCTTCACCTTTGTACAGTTCTTGTTAAGGCCAGCAGTGGCAAGCCAAGTAAAATATCGGAGTGGCAAAGGATGGTGAGAATGGTCAAAAACAGCCCACAGACCACCTCCAAAGACCTACAACATCATCTTGCTGCAGATGGTGTCACTGTGCAGCGCTCAACAATTTAGCGCACTTTGCACAAAGAGAAACTGTATGGGAGACTGATGCAAAAGAAGAAGCCTTTTATGCACACACGTCACAAATGCACATTTGGACAAGCCAGCTTCATTTTGGAAGAAGGTACTGTGGACTGATGAAACAAAGATTGAGTTATTTGGTCATAACAAGGGGTGTTATGCATGGGGTAAAAGAACACAGCATTCCAAGACAAACACTTGTTACCCACAGTCAAATTTGGTGGATGTTCCATCATGCTGTGGGGCTGTGGGGCCAGTGCCGGCACTGGGAATCTTGTTAAAGTTGAGTGTCGCATGGATTCAACTCAATATCAGCAGATACTTGAGAATAATGTTGAGGAATCAGTCACAAAGTTAAAGTTACGCCGGGGCTGGATATTTCAACAAGACAATGACCAAAAACACTGCTGAAAATCTACTCTGGCATTTATGCAGAGGAACACGTACAATGTTCTGGAATGGCCATCCCAGTCCCCAGACCAGAATATCATTGAAAATCTGTGGGGTGATTTGAAGCGGGCTGTCCATGCTCGGCAACCATCAAACCTAACTGAACTGGACATGTTTTCCAAGTAGGAATGGTCCAAAATACCTTCATCCAGAATCCAGACACTCATTACAGCTATAGGAAGCGTCTAGAGGCTGTTAGTTCTGCTAAAGGAGGGTCTACTAAATATTGATGCAATATTTATTTTGGGGTGCCCAAATTTATGCCAATTTGGCCAATAGAATGCGAGCTCAATCTGATTGGCTGATTGGATCAGCCAATCGGATTGAACTTGAATCTGATTGGCTGATTCAATCAGCCAATCAGATTTTTCCTACCTTAATTCCGATTGGCTGATAGAATCCTATCAGCCAATCGGAATTCGAGGGAAGCCATCTTGGATGATGTCATTTAAAGGAACCTTCATTCGGCGAGTAGGCGTCGTGGAAGAAGGATGGATCTGCATCGGCTAGAAGAAGATGGCTCCACTCCAGATGGATGAAGATAGAAGGTGCCGGTTGGATGAAGATGTCTACCAGTCCGGATGTCCTCTTCTGCCCGGATAGGATGAAGACTTCTGCCGCTCTGGATGCCCTCTTTTGGTCCATCGGTGCCCAGCTGGTTGAACACGGGAGATCTTCAGGGGGGTAGTGTTAGGTTTATTTAAGGGGGGTTTGGGTTAGAGTAGGGGTATGTCGGTGGTGGGTTGTAATGTTGGGGGGTGGTATTGTGTTTTTTTTTACAGGCAAAAGAGCTGATTTCTTTGGGGCATGCCCCACAAAAAGCCCTTTTAAGGGCTGGTAAGGTAAGCTGTTAACTTTTTTAATTTATTAGGGTAGGGATTTTTTTTTATTTTGGGGGGGCTTTGTTATTTTATTAGGGGGCTTAGAGTACGTGTAATTAGCTTAAAATTCTTGTAATCTTTTTTTGTTTTTTGTAATTTAGTGGGGGTTTTTTTGTAATTTAGTTTAGTTGATTTAATTGTAGGTAATTGTAGTTAATTAATTTAATTTATTTATTGATAGTGTAGTGTTAGGTTTAATTGTAACTTAGGTTAGGATTTATTTTACAGGTAATTTTGTAATTATTTTAACTAGGTAGCTATTAAATAGTAAATAACTATTTAATAGCTATTGTACCTAGTTTAAATAAATACAAAGTTGCCTGTAAAATAAATATAAATCCTAAAATAGCTACAATATAATTATTCGTTATATTGTAGCTATATTAGGGTTTATTTTACAGGTAAGTATTTAGTTTTAAATAGGAATACTTTAGTTAATAATATTTAATTTATTTAGTTAGATTAAAATTATATTTAATTTAAGGGGGTTTGATGGGTTAGGGTTAAACTTAGCTTTAGGGGTTAATACATTTATTAGAGTAACGTCAAGGTCTGGTCGGCAGATTAGGGTTAATAAGTGTAGGTAAGGTAGCGGCGACGTTGGGGGGGGCAGATAAGGGGTTAATAAATATTATGTAGGTGTCGACGATGTTAGGGGCAGCAGATTAGGGGTACATAGGGATAATGTAGGTTGCGGCGGTGTCCGGAGCGGAAGATTAGGGGTTAATAATAAAATGCAGGTGTAAGCGATAGCGGGGGCGGCAGATTAGGGGTTAATAAGTGTAAGGTTAGGGGTGTTTAGACTCGGGGTTCATGTTAGGGTGTTAGGTGTAGACTTAGAAAGTGTTTCCCCATAGGAAACAATGGGGCTGCGTTAGGAGCTGAACGCTGCTTTTTTGCAGGTGTTAGGGTTTTTTTCAGCCCAAACTGCCCCATTGTTTCCTATGGGGGAATCGTGCACGAGCACGTTTTTACAGCTAGCCGCTACCGTAAGCAACGCTGGTATTGAGAGTTGAAGTGGCGGTAAATATGCCTGTACGCTCCCTTTTTGGAGCCTAACGCAGCCCTTCAGCGAACTCTAAATATAAGCGTTGTTTAAATGCTGCGCTAGAAAAAAAACAAGCATAGCTAACGCACCCCTTTAGCCGCAAAATTCTAAATCTAGGTGATAGAATTCTAATTTCATCTGCAAATTTGAAGTACATTCCATTCTCTAATTCATAAGGTGTATACAAAAACATAATAAATAAAATCCTATCATATCTTAATTTAAAACATTACCATATTATGTTAAAATTGTTCGTTTTATGACTAATTTATATAAGAACATAAATAACATACACCTAGATTATGAGTTGTGCGCTTGTGTTTTAACGCTGAACAAAATGGTAATTTCAGTGTTAAAACAGCACCGCAGCCATTACAAGTCTTGTCGGTATAGCTGCACTGCAAGCCATTTAGCCTGTAATGCAACGTCAGTCCTGCACACGTAAAAATACATTTTTTCATGGGATTCCCATAGCGCTGTCATTACGAGTTTTGCGATGAGGCTAAAAAGCTTGCGTTGCAGCCTATACCGACACAATTCGTTTCGCAATCTAAAGGCAGTAGTTATGAGTTTTATGCAACAAAACTGTTACATAAAACTCATAACTAAACTGCTACAAAGTACACTAAGCACCCATAAACTACCTATTAACCCCTAAACTGAGGCCCTCACACATCGCAAATACTATATTAAAGTTATTAATCCCCTAATCCATCTCTCCCGACATCGTTGCCACTTAAAAAAATATTAACCCCTATTCCATTGCTCCCTGACACCGTCACCACTATAATAAAGTTATTAACCCCTAAACTGCTGCCCTCCCACATCGCAAACACTATTTAAATATTATTAACCTTTAATCTGCCGTCCGCCCACTTCGCCCCCACTATACTTAAGTTATTAAGCCCTACACCACCGCCACTATAATAAACCTATTAACACGCCCCCCTAAGCTGCAAGCCCCCCACAACAAAATATACTAAAGTAAACATTAATCCCTAAACAGAAAGCCCCCCCACATTGCAATAAACTAAATTAAACTAGTAACCCCTAAACCTAACATAAACATAACTTTATTTTTCCCCATAGACATCAATAGGGCTGCGTTACAGAGCTTTTCATTCCGCGATCGCAGGTGTTAGGCTTTTTTTTTGCCCGCTCTCCTCATTGATGTCTATGGGGAAAGTGTGCACAAGCACATCAAAACAGCGCTTTTATTTGTGTGCGTTATGGAGCTCAACGCAACCATATCGTGCGCACAAGCCAGCTGTTTCAAACCTTGTAATGGCTGCACTATAGGGGGTTAAATAACACAACTTTTGTTACATTCGTTAATTTCCCTATAGCGCGAATAACTCGTAATCTAGGTGATAAAGAATAATAATGTAAAAAAGTATAATTTTGCGTAGCTCAAACATCATAATGAGCAGCTAAGAACTTATGCTTTTTCAAATTCAGTTATAAACCTCTTAAGGCTTTGTCTATCCATAATAAACCACCCTCTGCTACTATACATATGTGGCCTATTTCTATACTCTATTGTGTCGGAGCTATCTAGGAGGACCCACCTCACAATTACTAAACCTACACCTTACTTTCCACATAATCTCATTGGACTAATCTAAATACTCTAAGCTATTATACTATGCATATGAATATATGTGGTGATAAATCTAACATTATTGTCTACGAAGTCCCCTTGACTAACTGGGCTCTCATTGTCATATTTTAATAAACTACACTGCTGGCATAACGCATTCTTATCTCTAGCTTCACTAACCAACTGCCCATCATATTCTTTTTCCAAAAATGTATTTTGAAGAACATCAGCTTTTCTATTGTAGTCTTCCAACTTGGTGCAATTCCGGCATATTCGGCGCAATCGTCAAAACTGTATATTTTGTTTCCAGTTCCTTATATGCCCACTCTAGGCATTGAGGAAACCGTTATCTGTTGGTTTTCTATAATTCTGCACCATAACTGAGTTAGATGTATTGTCAATAAATAGCTCTATATGAGTAAGATTAAAATAATAAGATTTCCAGAAGGATTTAATAGTGATTGAGATACCTATCTGGTTTATGTATTAACGTACTCAAGACAATGAGGCATACTTATTAAGTCGTCAACTGTGCTGCATTCCCCGGCACCAATACGCTCGCCTAACATCGCGGTCACAGAACTAAATACGCTCTCCATAGTTACCAAAAAAGCTGCACACCAAGTATGGGGCGATGAGCAGCGGACTGTTGTTAACTAACAGTCATCGATCTCGCTGCTCTTCGACTTTTTCACAGCTTTATTTGTACCCTGTCACTAAACACCCACACTATACTAAACTGTTTAACCCTTATCTCGCCACTCCCCGACCCGCCACAACGAAATAAAGTCATTAACCCCTATCCCACCTCTCCCGGACCCCGCCGCAACTAAATAAAGTTATTAACACCTAAACCGCCACTTCCGGAGCCCACCGCCACTCTAATAAACTTATTAACCCCTATCCCTCCGCTCCCGGAGCCCACCACCACCTACATTATACTTATTAAACCCTAATCTACTGCCCACTATACCACCTACATAAAGTTATTAACCCCTATCCTGCCACTCCCGGAGCCCACTGCAAGTAAATAAATGTATTAACCCCTAAACCGCCAGCCCCCCACATCACCATAAACTAAATTAACCTATTAATGCCTAAACCTAACAACTCGTTAACTGTATATTAAATATTAGCTCGTCCCTATCTTATAATAAATTTAAACTTACCTTTAGATTTAAATTAAACTATATCAAACTAATAATTAACCTATTATAACTATTATAATAAATTTACATTAAACTATCTTAAACTACTATTTAACCTACCCTATTATAATAATATTACATTAAACTATATTAAATTAATAATTAATCTAACCTAACTTTTATACTAAAATTACATAAAAATACAAATTAAAATAACTATATTATATATTTAAACACCTAACCCTACTCAAATATTTTAAATCTACACTAAAAAATTACTAAGTTACCAAAAACTAACAACTAAGTTACAAAAAATAACAAACACTAACGCCTAGATTTAGAGTTTGGCGTTAGCCGTCAAAACCAACGTTAGGGGCTCCTAACGCTGGTTTTGGGCTACCGCTGGTATTTAGAGTCAGTCAGGAAAGGGTCTAACGCTCACTTTGCAGCCGCAACTTTTCCATACTGCAGATCCCCCTACGCCATTTGCGTATCCTATCTTTTCAATGGGATCTTTCTAACACCGGTATTTAGAGTCTTGGCTGAAGTGAGCGTTAGAAATCTAACGACAAAACTCCAGCCGCAGCAAAAAGCCAGGAGTTAAGATCTTTCTGGGCTAACGCCGGTTCATAAAGCTCTTAACTACTGTGCTCTAAAGTACACTAACACCCATAAACTACCTATGTACCCCTAAACCGAGGCCCCCCCACACCACCGCCACTCTAATAAAAATTTGTAACCCCTAATCTGCCGACCGCGCACCGCCGCAACCTACGTTATCCCTATGTACCCCTAATCTGCTGCCCCTAACACCACCGACCCCTATATTATATTTAATATTTATTGTATTTCAGCCTGGCTGTCTGCTTGAGTGTGACAGAATATTGGGATGGCTGCTGCTAACCAAATGTTGGTTTGCTGTGTGTGAGAGGTGTATGTGTGTGGCTGTGTGTGTGTGGCTGTGTGGCTACTGGCTGTGTGTGTGTGGCTACTGACTGCGTGGGTGTGTGTGTGGTTACTGACTGTGTGAGTGTGTGTGTGGCTACTGACTGTGTGGGTGTGTGTGTGGTTACTGACTGTGTGAGTGTGTGTGTGGCTACTGACTGTGTGAGTGTGTGTGTGGCTACTGACTGTGTGAGTGTGTGGCTAATGGCTGTGTGTGTGTTGCTGTGTGGCTACTGGCTGTGTGTGTGTGGCTACTGACTGTGTGAGTGTGTGTGTGGCTACTGACTGTGTGAGTGTGTGTGTGGCTACTGCCTGTGTGAGTGTGTGGCTAATGGCTGTGTGTGTGTGGCTGTGTGAGTGTGTGTATGGCTACTGGCTGTGTGAGTGTGTGGCTGTGTGAGTGTGTGTGGCTACTGGCTGTATGTGTGTGGGTGTGGCTGTGTGTGTTTAAGAGTTTGCTTGAGGGTGTGAGTGTGCTTGAGAATGTGAGGGTCTGAGTGCTTGAGAATTTGAGGGTGTGAGTGTGCTTGAGAATGTTAGGGTCTGAGTGCTTGAGAATGTGAGGGTGTGAGTGTGCTTGAGAATGTGAGGGTGTGAGTGTGCTTGAGAATGTGAGGGTCTGAGTGCTTGAGAATGTAAGGGTGTCAGTGCTTGAGAATGTGAGGGTCTGAGTGCTTGAGAATGTGAGGGTGTGAGTGTGCTTGAGAATGTGAGGGTGTGAGTGTGCTTGAGAATGTGAGGATGTGAGTGCTTGAGAATGTGAGGGTGTGAGTGTGCTTGAGAATGTGAGGGTCTGAGTGCTTGAGAATGTGAGGGTGTGAGTGTGCTTGAGAATGTGAGGGTCTGAGTGCTTGAGAATGTGAGGGTCTGAGTGCTTGAGAATGTGAGGGTGTGAGTGTGCTTGAGAATGTGAGGGTCTGAGTGCTTGAGAATGTGAGGGTCTGAGTGCTTGAGAATGTGAGGGTGTAAGTGTGCTTGAGAATGTGAGGGTCTGAGTGCTTGAGAATGTGAGGGTCTGAGTGCTTGAGAATGTGAGGGTGTGAGAGTGCTTGAGAATGTGAGGGTCTGAGTGCTTGAGAATGTGAGGGTGTGAGTGTGCTTGAGAATGTAAAGGGTCTGAGTGCTTGAGAATGTGAGGGTTTGAGTGTGCTTGAGAATGTGAGGGTGTGAGTGTGCTTGAGAATGTGAGGGTCTGAGTGCTTGAGAATGTGAGGGTGTGAGTGTGCTTGAGAATGTGAGGGTGTGAGTGTGCTTGAGAATGTGAGGGTCTGAGTGCTTGAGAATGTGAGGGTGTGAGTGTGCTTGAGAATGTGAGGGTCTGAGTGCTTGAGAATGTGAGGGTGTGAGTGTGCTTGAGAATGTGAGGGTCTGAGTGCTTGAGAATGTGAGGGTCTGAGTGCTTGAGAAAGTGAGGGTCTGAGTGCTTGAGAATGTGAGGGTCTGAGTGCTTGAGAATGTGAGGGTGTGAGTGTGCTTGAGAATGTGAGGGTCTGAGTGCTTGAGAATGTGAGGGTGTGAGTGTGCTTGAGAATGTGAGGGTGTGAGTGTGCTTGAGAATGTGAGGGTCTGAGTGCTTGAGAATGTGAGGGTGTGAGTGCTTGAGAATGTGAGGGTCTGAGTGCTTGAGAATGTGAGGGTGTGAGTGTGCTTGAGAATGTGAGGGTGTGAGTGTGCTTGAGAATGTGAGGGTCTGAGTGCTTGAGAATGTGAGGGTCTGAGTGCTTGAGAATGTGAGGGTCTGAGTGCTTGAGAATGTGAGGGTCTGAGTGCTTGAGAATGTGAGGGTCTGAGTGCTTGAGAATGTGAGGGTGTGAGTGTGCTTGAGAATGTGAGGGTCTGAGTGCTTGAGAATGTGAGGGTGTGAGTGTGCTTGAGAATGTGAGGGTGTGAGTGTGCTTGAGAATGTGAGGGTCTGAGTGCTTGAGAATGTGAGGGTCTGAGTGCTTGAGAATGTGAGGGTGTGAGTGTGCTTGAGAATGTGAGGGTCTGAGTGCTTGAGAATGTGAGGGTGTGAGTGTGCTTGAGAATGTGAGGGTCTGAGTGCTTGAGAATGTGAGGGTGTGAGTGTGCTTGAGAATGTGAGGGTCTGAGTGCTTGAGAATGTGAGGGTGTGAGTGTGCTTGAGAATGTGAGGGTCTGAGTGCTTGAGAATGTGAGGGTCTGAGTGCTTGAGAATGTGAGGGTGTGAGTGTGCTTGAGAATGTGAGGGTCTGAGTGCTTGAGAATGTGAGGGTGTGAGTGTGCTTGAGAATGTGAGGGTGTGAGTGTGCTTGAGAATGTGAGGGTCTGAGTGCTTGAGAATGTGAGGGTGTGAGTGTGCTTGAGAATGTGAGGGTGTGAGTGTGCTTGAGAATGTGAGGGTGTGAGTGTGCTTGAGAATGTGAGGGTGTGAGTGTGCTTGAGAATGTGAGGGTCTGAGTGCTTGAGAATGTGAGGATGTGAGTGTGCTTGAGAATGTGAGGGTGTGAGTGTGCTTGAGAATGTGAGGGTCTGAGTGCTTGAGAATGTGAGGGTGTGAGTGTGCTTGAGAATGTGAGGGTGTGAGTGTGCTTGAGAATGTGAGGGTGTGAGTGCTTGAGAATGTGAGGGTCTGAGTGCTTGAGAATGTGAGGGTGTGAGTGTGCTTGAGAATGTGAGGGTGTGAGTGCTTGAGAATGTGAGGGTGTGAGTGTGCTTGAGAATGTGAGGGTGTGAGTGTGCTTGAGAATGTGAGGGTGTGAGTGTGCTTGAGAATGTGAGGGTCTGAGTGCTTGAGAATGTGAGGGTCTGAGTGCTTGAGAATGTGAGGGTCTGAGTGCTTGAGAATGTGAGGGTCTGAGTGCTTGAGAATGTGAGGGTCTGAGTGCTTGAGAATGTGAGGGTGTGAGTGTGCTTGAGAATGTGAGGGTCTGAGTGCTTGAGAATGTGAGGGTGTGAGTGTGCTTGAGAATGTGAGGGTGTGAGTGTGCTTGAGAATGTGAGGGTCTGAGTGCTTGAGAATGTGAGGGTCTGAGTGCTTGAGAATGTGAGGGTGTGAGTGTGCTTGAGAATGTGAGGGTCTGAGTGCTTGAGAATGTGAGGGTGTGAGTGTGCTTGAGAATGTGAGGGTCTGAGTGCTTGAGAATGTGAGGGTGTGAGTGTGCTTGAGAATGTGAGGGTCTGAGTGCTTGAGAATGTGAGGGTGTGAGTGTGCTTGAGAATGTGAGGGTCTGAGTGCTTGAGAATGTGAGGGTCTGAGTGCTTGAGAATGTGAGGGTGTGAGTGTGCTTGAGAATGTGAGGGTCTGAGTGCTTGAGAATGTGAGGGTGTGAGTGTGCTTGAGAATGTGAGGGTGTGAGTGTGCTTGAGAATGTG
The DNA here is from genome assembly GCF_027579735.1 of Bombina bombina. Classification (NCBI taxonomy): domain Eukaryota; kingdom Metazoa; phylum Chordata; class Amphibia; order Anura; family Bombinatoridae; genus Bombina; species Bombina bombina. The sequence continues at coordinate 13,638,418 of NC_069509.1, read as the reverse complement.
AGGGTTTGAGTGCTTGAGAATGTGAGGGTGTGAGTGTGCTTGAGAATGTGAGGGTGTGAGTGTGCTTGAGAATGTGAGGGTGTGAGTGTGCTTGAGAATGTGAGGGTGTGAGTGTGCTTGAGAATGTGAGGGTCTGAGTGCTTGAGAATGTGAGGATGTGAGTGTGCTTGAGAATGTGAGGGTGTGAGTGTGCTTGAGAATGTGAGGGTCTGAGTGCTTGAGAATGTGAGGGTGTGAGTGTGCTTGAGAATGTGAGGGTGTGAGTGTGCTTGAGAATGTGAGGGTGTGAGTGCTTGAGAATGTGAGGGTCTGAGTGCTTGAGAATGTGAGGGTGTGAGTGTGCTTGAGAATGTGAGGGTGTGAGTGCTTGAGAATGTGAGGGTGTGAGTGTGCTTGAGAATGTGAGGGTGTGAGTGTGCTTGAGAATGTGAGGGTGTGAGTGCTTGAGAATGTGAGGGTGTGAGTGCTTGAGAATGTGAGGGTGTGAGTGTGCTTGAGAATGTGAGGGTGTGAGTGTGCTTGAGAATGTGAGGGTGTGAGTGTGCTTGAGAATGTGAGGGTCTGAGTGCTTGAGAATGTGAGGGTGTGAGTGTGCTTGAGAATGTGAGGGTGTGAGTGTGCTTGAGAGTGTGAGGGTGTGAGTGCTTGAGAATGTGAGGGTGTGAGTGTGCTTGCGAATGTGAGGGTCTGAGTGCTTGAGAATGTGAGGGTGTGAGTGTGCTTGAGAATGTGAGGGTCTAAGTGCTTGAGAATGTGAGGGTGTGAGTGTGCTTGAGAATGTGAGGGTCTGAGTGCTTGAGAATGTGAGGGTGTGAGTGTGCTTGAGAATGTGAGGGTCTGAGTGCTTGAGAATGTGAGGGTGTGAGTGTGCTTGAGAATGTGAGGGTGTGAGTGTGCTTGAGAATGTGAGGGTGTGAGTGCTTGAGAATGTGAGGGTGTGAGTGTGCTTGAGAATGTGAGGGTCTGAGTGCTTGAGAATGTGAGGGTGTGAGTGTGCTTGAGAATGTGAGGGTCTGAGTGCTTGAGAATGTGAGGGTGTGAGTGTGCTTGAGAATGTGAGGGTCTGAGTGCTTGAGAATGTGAGGGTGTGAGTGTGCTTGAGAATGTGAGGGTCTGAGTGCTTGAGAATGTGAGGGTGTGAGTGTGCTTGAGAATGTGAGGGTCTGAGTGCTTAAGAATGTGAGGGTGTGAGTGTGCTTGAGAATGTGAGGGTGTGAGTGCTTAAGAATGTGAGGGTGTGAGTGTGCTTGAGAATGTGAGGATGTGAGAGTGCTTGAGAATGTGAGGGTGTGAGTGTGCTTGAGAATGTGAGGGTGTGAGTGCTTGAGAATGTGAGGGTGTGAGAGTGCTTGAGAATGTGAGGGTGTGAGTGCTTAAGAATGTGAGGGTGTGAGTGTGCTTGAGAATGTGAGGGTGTGAGTGCTTGAGAATGTGAGGGTGTGAGAGTGCTTAAGAATGTGAGGGTGTGAGTGTGCTTGAGAATGTGAGGGTCTGAGTGCTTGAGAATGTGAGGGTGTGAGTGTGCTTAAGAATGTGAGGGTGTGAGTGCTTGAGAATGTGAGGGTGTGAGTGTGCTTGAGAATGTGAGGGTCTGAGTGCTTGAGAATGTGAGGGTGTGAGTGTGCTTGAGAATGTGAGGGTGTGAGTGTGCTTGAGAATGTGAGGGTGTGAGTGTGCTTGAGAATGTGAGGGTCTGAGTGCTTGAGAATGTGAGGGTGTGAGTGTGCTTGAGAATGTGAGGGTCTGAGTGCTTAAGAATGTGAGGGTGTGAGTGTGCTTGAGAATGTGAGGGTGTGAGTGCTTAAGAATGTGAGGGTGTGAGTGTGCTTGAGAATGTGAGGATGTGAGAGTGCTTGAGAATGTGAGGGTGTGAGTGTGCTTGAGAATTTGAGGGTGTGAGTGCTTGAGAATGTGAGGGTGTGAGAGTGCTTGAGAATGTGAGGGTGTGAGTGCTTAAGAATGTGAGGGTGTGAGTGTGCTTGAGAATGTGAGGGTGTGAGTGCTTGAGAATGTGAGGGTGTGAGAGTGCTTAAGAATGTGAGGGTGTGAGTGTGCTTGAGAATGTGAGGGTCTGAGTGCTTGAGAATGTGAGGGTGTGAGTGTGCTTAAGAATGTGAGGGTGTGAGTGCTTGAGAATGTGAGGGTGTGAGTGTGCTTGAGAATGTGAGGGTCTGAGTGCTTGAGAATGTGAGGGTGTGAGTGTGCTTGAGAATGTGAGGGTGTGAGTGTGCTTGAGAATGTGAGGGTGTGAGTGTGCTTGAGAATGTGAGGGTCTGAGTGCTTGAGAATGTGAGGGTGTGAGTGTGCTTGAGAATGTGAGGGTCTGAGTGCTTGAGAATGTGAGGGTGTGAGTGCTTAAGAATGTGAGGGTGTGAGAGTGCTTGAGAATGTGAGGGTCTGAGTGCTTGAGAATGTGAGGGTCTGAGTGCTTGAGAATGTGAGGGTCTGAGTGCTTGAGAATGTGAGGGTCTGAGTGCTTGAGAATGTGAGGGTGTGAGTGTGCTTGAGAATGTGAGGGTCTGAGTGCTTGAGAATGTGAGGGTGTGAGTGTGCTTGAGAATGTGAGGGTCTGAGTGCTTAAGAATGTGAGGGTGTGAGTGTGCTTGAGAATGTGAGGGTGTGAGAGTGCTTGAGAATGTGAGGGTGTGAGTGTGCTTGAGAATGTGAGGGTCTGAGTGCTTGAGAATGTGAGGGTGTGAGTGTGCTTGAGAATGTGAGGGTCTGAGTGCTTGAGAATGTGAGGGTGTGAGTGTGCTTGAGAATGTGAGGGTCTGAGTGCTTAAGAATGTGAGGGTGTGAGTGTGCTTGAGAATGTGAGGGTGTGAGAGTGCTTGAGAATGTGAGGGTGTGAGTGTGCTTGAGAATGTGAGGGTCTGAGTGCTTGAGAATGTGAGGGTGTGAGTGTGCT
>NC_069509.1:13505510-13630510 GCF_027579735.1 Bombina bombina | reverse complement strand
GACAGCCACGTTTAAGAACTCAGTACCCTTATCAGTCTGAATCTTTAAAGGTACACGACGACCTTGAAAAAATTCTTGAAATCCCTTTGCAACGGATGAGCCTGTTTTATTAGACAAACAGACAACCCACGCATATTTAGAAAAACAGTCTATAACGGTGAGAATATACTTGACACAATCATTATATTTAGCAAATTCAATCATTGATACCAAGTCAGCCTGCCATTGAATATCTATAGACGCTGTATATATTTTGTTTCTTTCAAAAACATGTCTAACAGGCTTATGGAGTGAATAAGTATCTTGAGAATTTAAAAACGCTTGAGTTGTTGCTTTGCTAATATCATATTGATTAGCCACACGATACAGATTATGTACCCCTCCAAAAGACCCGGTTTTTAATGGATTATAATATATATCTCTTAATACAACTTCATGGTTTTTATCCGGTGATCTCCCAAAATCAGACATTTTTTTTTTTCATGTAGTTTAGCAAACTGTTAAAGCTGTAAATATTGACATGTGTTATCAATAGCCATTCACCAGGAAAGAAAGCATGTCTAATCTGAAACAGAGGCTATTTAGTCTTAAAAAAAAGATGTAAACATTATCTTTTTGTCACCTGCACTGAACTGTGCCCTGTGGTCATTTTGACACAAGGATGAATGTTGAAATAAACATTTGACAGTGTTTAACAAACCCTATCTAATTTTAGACATGTGTTATCAATAGCCATTCACCAGGAAAGCATGATTTTGACACAAGGATGAATGTTGAAATAAACATTTGACAGTGTTTAACAAACCCTATCTAATTTTAGACATGTGTTATCAATAGCCATTCACCAGGAAAGAAAGCATGTCTAATCTGAAACAGAGGCTATTTAGTCTTAAAAAAAAAGATGTAAACATTATCTTTTTGTCACCTGCACTGACCTGTGTGACCTGTGGTCATTTTAAAGCATGGAGGAATGTTGAAATAAACATTTGACAGTCTTTAACAACCCTATCTAATTTTAGACATGTGTTGATCATAGCATTTCACAAAGAATGTGAAAAGAAGAAATAAAATTTATTTGCTTTTAATATTAAGTACATGTAGAATCAGTATAAATTTGATACAAGAAATTATACTAAAAAGAGGTGTGTCTATGTGGGAGGGTTTTTTTCAGTTGGGAGGGGTTGTGCAGGGGTGGGGGGAATGCTTCTGTGCAAGAGCTGTGTGGATTAGCACACATTATCTACAGACAGCAATTTTTGCAGGTAGAATACTTCTGTCTGTGTAAGAGATATGTGAATTAGCTCATATTTTCTCCAGCATGTATCAGACAAACTGCATGTTGAACACTTTTTAGATTCAAAAAGACTGTATAGCTTAACAACTTTTGGTTAATTAAGAAAGATACAAAATATCTTCTCTGTCTAATGATCGAGCCCCATTACGCAGAGAAGATATCTATTTTATATCTTCTCTGCGTAATGCCCTCGGACATTACGCAGAGAAGATATTTTGTATCTTTTTTCTTAATAGCCTTATTAGGAATACATTGAATTAAAATGTGTTCTGTTTTGTTTTTTTTTGTTTTGTTTTAAATTAAAATGCATTGAAATGTTACAAAATATCAGTTAAATGATACATAAAACATTAACACAACACTATTTAAAATAAAATTATATTGTTTATTATTTTAACATTAAAATAAAATGTTAAAATGCTCTTAAAAGAAGCCATAAAAGGGAATTATTTTAACATTAAAATAAATGTTAAAATGCTCTTAGAAGAAGCCATAAAAGGGGCGTAAAATATGGAAAATAGTGGGCGGGTAGGGTGGAAATATTGGGAGGAGAGTGGGCGGGGATCTGCATATAAAGGGGCGGGGATCTGCCTATAAAGGGGCGTGAATCTGCCTATAAAGGGGCGTGAATTTGCCTATAAAGGGGCGGGGATTTGCCTATAAAGGGGCGTGGTTTGCATATAAAGGGGCGTGGTACCTGTCACATTAAGTTTGACGAGATATCCCTATTTGTACTACTCATTATGCTTAGCAATATTTTCTGGTAGCGCATTTACCACCATTACCGCCAGCAGGGCTCCGGCTGACAAAATAAAAAAAAAGCTTCAAATAGAAAATAATAGAAGTCGAAAAATGCAAATTTACACTCAGTTTCTATTGAATGCGTAAACAGCTAAACCACTATCGTAACCTGTATATTAGGTGTCAAACATTACAGCATGATCAACTAAGTGTAAAAGAGGAAGAATAAACCTTTAAAGGCCCTTTTCATTGTGATTTTTTTTTTTTTTTTTTAAATATTTTTATTGAGGACACAAAGCATACATAACACAACACAATAAAGTAAATTGAACATTCAGTACATATCTGATCTGAGATAGATGTTAAAAGTCCTCATTTTCCATTTTTCTTCCCCTTCTATGGATGTGAGGCCACTTTTGGGCCTATGTAGCGATATAAGTCCAAGTCCAAGGGGGTTATATTTTAAACATGAAAAAGAAAACAAACAATTAAAGAAAAGGTGCATCTAAAGAATATTATTGCTAACGTTGCCAAAAATACTAGTTAACGAGATGCACCTGCCCGAGCTAGACATGATAATATTGCAAAGAGAAAAGTTATTTAAAAATCAATAACACATTCATCTTATAGCTAGCACGGATAATACATGGAGGAAAGAAAAATAAATAAATAACAATATGTTAATCTATTGTATTCTGCAGGGGTAATCTGGTTTTAGCACAGTATCTTACTATTGGTACTTTGAGCTTGTATAATCTACGTCATAATATTTGTATGGTCTGAAACCCTGTAATCTAAAGTTTGGGACAAATATTGACTCCTGGTTTAACTGTCAGAACACAATACACAATCATGACCCCGGCCGCGGGCCACAACTGAGACTCCTAACAAGTATACAGAGTTTCAGTAGTCATTGTAATATATAAGGCGCATACACCTATCTATTATAATTTCCTGCACATTGTAAAACCTACTTCTTTGTGGCATTTTAGTATGGGTTTGATTTGTATGGGTTTCACACCAGTAAGCATTGGGCTTCAGTTTTTCCATACACCAGATAACCAGCAGTGACATTTTTAAGGGTAACCTAAGGGTTTATTTTGAGCAATGGGGTTTCCTTACAATTTAATAGTACTATATATAATGGTATACAAACAAATGTCACGCAATTATTAGCTTAACTAAAATTATCTGCTAAAATTGCTGGAATAGGCCTGTGAACACAAGAAAACAATGTATTACACACTAAACTGCCAAAAACAGGAATAGCCAGAATGGAACTTCTACAAACCAACAGGGTATTTCGTTACTCAATAATAGGAAAAGCTGTGGATTAGCCCTGTCCCATTATAGGAAAAAGAACAGCAGGGTTTGAGTAGGGCTGCCAGAAGATCGAGGGCTCTCTTTCATGAATGTGCAAAGTAGGACTCAATAGTGTAGTGGCAGGGAATTTAGCGAGCTGCTGTATTTCTGAACTCAGAGGCAAGGCTGCCGTAACTCCTAGGTGTTTTCCATAGGCTCGGCCCTCAGCATATATATGTGAGCTTGAATACATCATATAGGGAACATGGGGACCGGCCAAGGGTGTACCGACAAGCATAGTATATGTCGTGCTGATGTGTGCACCAGAGCGGGAGTCCCCCCCAAGCCCCCGCAAGGGCACAGTACCTGTGGAAGTCTTAACTGTCGGTAGAATTCCCATATCCGCACGGGACCTCACTAGCAAAGATGTAGCCGCATATGTGGCCATAATGGATGCGTTCAGTTTCATATTTTCATGAGTGTTCTGATGAATCGATGAAATGTGCTCTTTATCCTGGGAAGTAGTTGCCATAAGAGTGTCTTTGCTCCTCAGTGCTGTCTCCTCGCAGCGTGAATGCTTCTGCTCAGCTAAAGGGATTGTTCCCTGCTGCAAATCTTTCTGGCATGGAGGCTCGGCGGGAGCGCTCGTGACCGCCTCCCCTCCACCTTCTGAAACCACAACAGGGTCCTCGATGACCGCCCTCTTCACCAAGCAATCCCAGGGAGCTTTGTTGAGGAGATTCAATAAAAGATCCTCAAGCCGTTCCAAATAACGGTCTATGTGCATTAGAGGGCCTGCTGCTTGTTCAGTCGCCATCTTTGACATGCAGTGGCGTGTTTGTAGATTGCGTCTATCCCCCTTTGCTCGATAAGTTTCCCCCGCTGCTGTAGTTATAAAGTTCTGCAAGATTGTGTGATATTGTAGAATTATTGCCGTAATGTCTGGCTCAGGCAAATTACCTCGGTTTCCCGAGGGGGGTAACGCCGCCTGTTGCGAGCCGCCTCTCCAGGCCTTAATCTTCCGATCTTATTACCCCAGCGTCAGGAATACAGCAAAGAAACGGATGGGAGAAGTGCTTCTTTGTATCTTTATGATACAAGACGTATATAATGAAATTTCGCTGTAGGAGGCATCCAATATTGGCGGAATATTGAATAATCGGCTGGAGCTCTAAGGGAATGCGACCTCTCAGGATCGCTGTACGGACACGCCCCCTTCATTGTGATTTTAACATTTGCAAACAATGCAAGTTTTTGTTTTGTTTTGTTTTCTTTATTTTTATATGTAATATTTTGTGTTGCCGCAGGAAGTTGGAGTTATGTTTTTATTTATATTTCAATATGTAGTTCATATAAAAATATAATCAATCACATCACTTCATCTAGAACTATGCCTAGAGCAGCACTAGATATTAGATATAAAAATGCATTTAACAATACATTAAAACAGAAAATGTATTGTAATTGCAGAGAATATTTTGTCTCCACATGAAAAATAGGCATTATTTGTAAAGCCGAAAACACATTCTCAGCCCCAAGAAATAGCCGAAAACCCTTCATTTCGATCACGTTTAAACAGAAAGTGCTTGTTTTGCCGACAACCTGCCAAAAACAAATCAGCCGATAGATTAGAATCGATTCCTTACTTTGTTGTTTCGGTATTTTTTGTGGAAAACATCTAGTGCTTCAGACCCACGTTTCCCACCCACAACAAAACCATCATGAGAGTTAAGTAAATCTGATAATAGAAATAAATTGCAGTCCCGTTCTCTGAACCATTTGGGCTTCATATCCCATTAAATCACTGTAAATCAGCTATAGAAAATGTACAACTGCTTTGAGAATTTGTTTAGCTTAAAAGGATGGTACCTTGAGACCTTTATATTTGTTACGGTTGCCTCCAGGCTGGCTGGAAGTTGGACCATAGAAAAGGATGCTCCTAGCGCTCACCAAAGGATCATCAGCACTGTAGACACCATAGACTACTGCGTAGCCACCATAAGTAATGCAGACTCTACGAACCACCGCTGCTGGGCTGGTATCTCGCCGTCTGCTCTGCGCCCTGGACCTACGACCAGGCTCCAGTAGGTGAACCTCTTCCTTCTGTACAGCGAAGCAGGATCAGGAACAAGAGCTCTTACAAGAGCTCAGTAGCTAAGGGAGTATATAGAGCATAGCAATCCCTGTAGTGATTATAGCTGTCCCCTACAAACATGAGTCAAGGCTGCAAGGTCAGAAGAGGTCTGATGTGCTGGAACACACAGCCTGCTTTTTATTGAGGTTAGATGCAAAAAAGACACTCTCAGGGGGAGGCATAAAATCCCCAATCACACATTTGATACATTTAGATAGCGAGACAACGCCCTTTGACAGGCCACCATAGAATTACATTACTTCGGCAGATAACATTACACACAAGAAAACAATGCAATCCACCTTATCACTACTAGTCTGATTAGACAATGTGAATGTTTATCACTAAACTTAATTAGAGCTGATCCCAGAAAACTTGTATTTAGAATAGGTTCTTGAAGCTGAGCAAAATTAACTCTTAATGGCACACAATGAAAACTAATGCTTTTGTAATAGTGCTCCCTTTCTGTGGAACACTCTGCCTGTGTGGTACTTGGTTCAGTAAGTCCTATTTACTGAACCAAGTGGGAGAAAGCCAGGGACAAGTTATTTTACAGGTCTGGGGACATAGTCTTAAAGGGGCATTGTTCACCAAAGTCACAATATGTCCCCAGACGGTTCTTAAAGGGCCATACACACCCAATAAAAGTTAATATGTTTTCAGGGGCACAATCTTCCAGGGGCCATAGTCATGAGGAAGAAGGCTGGCAAATAGGCTTCTCCAAAATCCAGGGAAGCAGGGCAATTTTCCATTTAAAGGGCCAGTTACAAATAGCAGTTTGTAACAATATTTTTATATAAAATGATTAGTTATGTGTAATGAAACTTTGCAATATACTTTACATTTTTATTTATCCAAATTTACTCATAAATTAACTCTAAAAGAAATAGATTTCTTTAATTCTTAGACATTGAAATGCACCCTGCCACATACTGTATCTTTCTCTAACTGGCTTTAACAGATTACCTGTACAAAAACAATACATTGTATACTAACATTATGGCTTCCGGTAGCTTTGTTGTCTGCAGACGCGAGCCCAAATTGTTTCCTCCAAATAAGACAAACTGTGAGTATAGTTTGGCTATATTGATATTGTAAAGAATAAAACATATTGGGGCCTTTTTATGAAAGGCCTGTCGGACATCATCCACCACTACGGATCATGTCCGACAGACCTCGCTGAATGCGGAGAGCAATACGCTCTCCGCATTCAGCATTGCACCAGCAGCTCTTGTGAACTGCTGGTGCAACGCCGCCCCCTGCAGATTCGCGGCCAATCGGCCGCTAGCAGAGGGGTGTCAATCAACCCGATCGTATTCGATTGGGTTGAATTGCGGCAATGTCTGTCCGCCTCAGAGCAGGGGGACAGGTTAACTTGTGTTTCTGGCGAGTCTGAAGGCTCGCCAGAAACACGGGCCCTCAAGCTCCATACAGAGCTTGATAAATGGGCCCCATTGTATATATGAAAAATCATCAACTAGATATGAATGATATTACATTATAGCCTGTTATATTTACTTTTAAACTGCTTATTTGTACAATTATATATATACAGAATTCACTCACTGGATTGAAGCAAAAATGATTTGCAGTTGTATAGAAGTGACATTTCAGGGACAATCTCCCCTTCTTCAGACCAACCTGAACAAGTGAACAAACAGTGCATTCAAACCATAAACCCCACCTCTCTTAAAATTGTGCCCAAACCTCTCGTCATTGTAACCAAACTAAACAATAAGAAGGTGCAAAACCCAACATCAAACTAAATCAACACCCAGTTGTATTAAAAATACAGATCATTGTATATATCACACATCACATTCAGATCCTCATATAATGTTATTGTTGTATACGCATGGAAACACTCAATAGGATCAGCACATCACAGTATCCTATTCATGTAATGAAGGAGCGAAATATTCTGGTGCAACACCTGAAGGACTCCCCTTTCCAGGGTCACAGCTTAAACATCCAATAGAACACACAGGTGGCACTCAAGGTAGGTAACAGTACCTATTACTGAGCAACTTCCGGGGCTCCCCTTTATCAATATCATATATATTGTTGTATACACAATCGTGCTTAGTAATGAGTATGTTTGGTGCTCGGACAAAATGCAGATGGACAGAATGCGGAAGCATATGTCTGAGAGACGGTGTTCAGAGGTCAGCCGAGGGCAGATAAACTTCACAGTGCTCTGTTCTAATCAGAGCCTCAAGCGCCACAACCGCCTCTTGGATCCTAACCATGGGTCCCACCCCCCACAACGTGCTTTTAACAAACTATCTATCTATCTATCTATCTATCTATCTATCTATCATCTATCTATATATCTATCTGTCTGTCTATCTGTCTGTCTGTCAATCTTTTGATCTGTATCTATCCCTATCTATCTATCTATCTATCTATCTATCTATCTATCTATCTATCTATCATCTATCTATCTATCATCTATCTATCTATCTATCTATCATCTATCTATCTATCTGCCTATCATTTGATCTGTATCTATCCCTATCTATCTATCTATCTATCTATCTATCTATCTATCTATCTATCTATCTATCTATCCATCTATCATCTATCTATCTATCTATCTATCTGCCTATCATTTGATCTGTATCTATACCTATCTATCTATCTATCTATCTATCTATCTATCTATCTATCTATCATCTATCTATATATCTGTCTGTCTCTCTATCTGTCTGTCAATCTTTTGATCTGTATCTATCCCTATCTATCTATCTATCTATCTATCTATCTATCATCCATCTATCTATCATCTATCTATCTATCTATCTATCTATCTATCTATCTGCCTATCATTTGATCTGTATCTATACCTATCTATCTATCTATCTATCTATCTATCTATCTATCATCTATCTATATATCTGTCTGTCTCTCTATCTGTCTGTCAATCTTTTGATCTGTATCTATCCCTATCTATCTATCTATCTATCATCTATCTATCTATCTGCCTATCATTTGATCTGTATCTATCCCTTTCTATCAATCTATCTCGTGGCCGGACTGCTATCAGACTGTCATTTGTCTGTCGGAATATTATCTGTCACACAAATGTCAGTAGGACACATGTCACTCAGATAACAGCCCGGCCACTATATGTTTAGAAGCCAGTGTTCAGATGTAAGGCTGATGAGTACCTGCTCGCATGGGCTGTGTAAATTTAGAAACAGCACTAAAAGTGAAGTACAGGTTTACATGAATAAAAATGTCATTACTGAGGTTACTAATAAGGTAATAATTTGTGCATGAATCTCTCTTCTTTCTTTTGACCGCAGTTGACGCGCCAGATAGGCAAATAACACGTATTGGTGTCATATCATAACCTCTAGTGGGAAAGCTTCTATTTACCATTTGCATGAGCATTGGATTATTTATCCTGTTAACCAGGGGTATGATTTGCTTAATGACAAGAATAAGGCAGATAGAAAAAGATGAAAATGTTCTGTCTACTGTGGAAGATTTTTAAGATAATATAACAATTTGTAGAATTGACTTATTTATCATGATTGTGATCTATCTGAAACAAAAGAGATTTCTTAAGAAGAGTCCCAGCAACCTAGTCCAGTTTGCTAATTTTGGACTAGATTACGATTGGAGCGCTATTTAGTGCTATTGCTCTCGTGCTAACTGCAATTGAATTAAGCTTTTTGCCGTGTTAGGTTGTGCTCTTATTGCAAGTTAAAGGGACAGTCATTGTTTTAAAAGATAGATAATCCCTTCATTACCCATTCCCCAGTTTTGAACAGAAAACATGGTATTAATACACTTTTTACCTCTGTGATTACCTTGTTTCTAAGCATCTTCTGATAGTAACAAAAATGATTCCAGCTTCGTCTCAGGCCTGCACTAGACCGTTAGTCATGACTAAGGGCCTAGTGCAGGCCTGCAATGTTGTTTGCTCTTTGGATCCTACATGAAAGAATAAAGGTTTTTTATTAATTTGGAGGCTGGAATCATTTTTGTTAATGGCTGAACAAGAGGACCTGGCAAGTCCGACATTCTGTGCCCCTCAACAAAGGACAGGTGTGCTGTTTTTCAAATTTTCTAAGCATCTTCTGACAGCCCCTTGATCACATGGCTTTATCTATTGACTTGAATTTAAGTGAATTAGTGCTGTGATGTTAGAATCCACAGGCGTCAGCACAATGTTATCTATATGGCTCACATGAACTAGCTTCCCCTGATGTGAAAAGCAAACACAAAAGCATGTGATCATGGGGCTGTCTTTAGGGACTTAGAAACAGACAGAAATTTAGAGGTTTAAGGGTTATAAAGTATGTTAATATAAACATGTTTGTTGTGCAAAGCTGGGGAATGGGTAGTAAAGGCATTATGTATATTTTTAAACAATAACAAATTTTGTGTTTACTGTCCCTTTAAGAGTAAACTGTTTTCACTCAATTGCTAACCCAATGCATGCAAAAAAGCCAAACTTAGATAGCATTTTATCAAGTACGCTAACCTGACATTAAAATATGAATAGTTCACGTTACAATGTTCTTCACCTTGTTCTTTTTATTCATATATATATATATATATATATATATATATATATATATATATGTTCAGCCACTGTGAAGTCTGCACTATAATTATCTGGCCCATACAGAATAAAGAAGCTCTCTGGGAAAGAGCAGCCCGGGCGATGACTGGAGTGGAGGGCAGTTTGACCCCCACTTTGCGGGAGCAATGCTAGGCTCCGCTGTAGAGGTGGAGGAAGAGGGGAGCAGAGTTAGGAGCAGCGCGGAAGGAAGAAGGTTTCAGCACTTACCTGAAGGAAGAAAGTTCAGCACTTACCTGATGGAGGCTCTGTTGTCGCAGCTGTTGGCGGTCGCCAGGCAGAATGGCGAGGAGTGGATCCGGAAGCGGCTGATCGGCGGTGCGGTGGCTGTTCCAGGCAAAGAAGCGGCGGTGGACAGGACCAGAGGACGGCCAGCCAGGAGGTCGCGGCCACCGGAACGGCTCAGTCCAGATCTTCACGGCGCCAGGTCCAGGAGAGGTAGCGCAGGGCCTGGGCGTCCAGCGGAAGTGAGCTGAAGGTCGGATGGTGGACGAGGACAGCAAGCTGGAGCGGAGGCTGAGTTGCGGCCTACCACGGGGCCGGTTACTGATGTCATGGTCGGGCGACGTCAGGAAGAACCGGGCGCCGGTCGCGGCAGGAGGAGGTCGTTGAGGAACAGGACTGGCGGTGTGGAGGCAGGTAAGTTATGCTGAGTTATGGCAGATGTACCCCCTTTGGGCAGCTGGGCTATCGAAGATGGGTTCCCGGAAGGCGGGAAAGATGTGGAGGTAAGTGCGAAGAGGCCGGTGGCTGAGGGGGGGTGGATTGGAATGGGTTAAGGGCTTATAAGGGTGTTTTTGGGGGGGAGAGCCGGAATAAGGCTGAAAGAGGGGTTGAAAGAGGTAGTTAGTGCGGAGAGCCACGATACGGCTTCAGGTGTTAGTGGAGTGTCAGAGGGGGAGCCGGGATAAGGCTCAGGGATCAGTGAGGTTAGCGCTAGGGATATAAATAATTAAGTGAGCGAGGTAGTGAGACCAGCGCTAGGGGTATAATTAATAAAGTGATGGTGTAGCGTATGAGGTGGAGCCGGGATAAGGCTCAGGGATCAGTTAGGCCAGTGCGAGGGAGGTCAGAAACAGGGGGGCTAGGCCGCGTCAAGGCCTGTAATTTAAGTTAAGGCGGGGGCTGGGTGTTGAGCCTGGTTAGGGGAGGCCAGCATAAGGCCGGTAAGCAGGGTGAGTGGTAGTTTAGGGGGGGGGCTGGCAGAGGATAGGTATTGACAGGGGTAGGGTTGGGGATAGAGGGTTAGGCCCGGTAAATTTTAAAGAGGAAGAAAATGGGCTTGTTAGGCATAGGGTAAGGATGTTGGGTAGGGGAGTGTGTTCTAAGGGGATAGGTCGTGGGAATGGGTTAGCGGTAGCAAGGAGTGGGTGGGCGGTTAGGTTTGGTTAGTGGGGTGAGGGAGGTTAGGGGGGGTGGTGGGCTTAGTAGGAGGATTTGGGGGCGGTAAAAGGTGGGGGCAGTAGCGGACCTGATCTTCTGGGCATGTTACGCAGGGGGCGGGCTTAGCTGTAGTGGGGGTGGTCTAGGGGTTCTAGTGAGGTCAGAGAGGGATGGGGGGTGAGTGTTTGGGAACTGGGGGGTGGCTGATGTGATATTAATTCTGTGATTTTTTCAGGTCCCAATGGGGCGGACAGGAGGGGTGTGGAGGCTCCGGAAGCCATGAGAGGAGAGAGTAGGGAAAGGCAGGAGCAGATTACGGATCCGCCATTGGAGGTGAACGCTAGTGGCAATCTGAATGAGGAGGATCCACTGGAGGGGACATCGGCTGGAGGAGGAACGTCTGGCCAGGTAGGGGGCATGTCTACACTGGTGCAGCTTCTTCAATTGTTGTCTCTACAACGGAGAGCGAAGGGAGAGGGGCAAGGGGGAGCTGGTCGGGGGGCAGGGGTGATAGAGGGGGGGACAGGGGTGATCTTACGATGTCTTCCTCACAGTCTGTAGGTGCGGGAAGTAGGAGAGAGAGGGGAACTTCGCCCGTAGTGAGGGCTGCAGGGTCCAATACGGTGGCCTCAGGGCGGAGGCAGGCCTAATTCACCATCCCAAGCATGGTCGGAGAGGGATCGGGAAAGGAGCAGGTACGGCAGGGGGCGTTTTCCTGCCAGGCGAGACGGAGTGCGAAGGAGGCTGGAAGTCAGCAGAAGCGGGAAAGAGTAGGGAGAGAGCAGAGGACAGAACAAGTGTCGGGTCCCGGACAGGGGCCGGTGATGGTGCAGCAGCCTGCAGGTGAGGTGATGGCTGGGGGAGCGCCAGGAGTGAGTGCAGTGGGGAATGGTGAGAGAGAGACGTTAGTAGCAGGTTTGAAGGGGCTGTTGGCTGTGCTGGAGAAGCCTAGTGAGTCAGGGGTCCCAGTGGCATCGGCATGGGTGGCCCCAGGGACGGGGTTGTCGGGGGTGGCGCAAGCAGCATCGGGAGTGGTACAGCAGACTGGCGGGGTCGAATGCCAAGGGGGGGCAGTGGCAGTAGCTGTAGGGGAAGTGGTTAGGGTGCCCGAAGGGGTGCTTCGGAGGCTGTGCTTATGTTCGGTGGGTCCATTAGGAATCCATCTAACGACTGAGTTGAGAGAGAAAATAGGGAAGAGGGAATTTATGGAGATATTCTCCCTGTTGCCTCTAGAACATGTATTGGAAGTGAAGGAGGATGAGAAAGAGAAGGGTAAGAAGGAAGAGGAGGAGAGAAAGAAAAGGTGGAGAAAGTTACCCAAGACTTTCGGGAATTGGTCCCGAGCTTTTTGCATATTAGCCAGTGTGTTCTGTGAGAAGTTCCTGGAACAGGGGGCATCTCTTTTTGCTATTATGATGAGATAGCGGGGGCCTATAGAACCTATGGGGGTATGGCATGGTGGAGGTATGATGAGGGGTTCCGTCAGCAGATGGCGGTTCGCCCGGAGATGCGTTGGGACGATAGGGACATTGGGATTTGGTTGGAGATGATAACCCCATTGCGAGGGAATCATTCCTTTCAGAGTTACAGGCAGGCCGGGGGTAGTGGGGGAACTGGTGCCGGAACTGGAACAGGGGCTGTGTTTCCAGTTTAATGAGGGGCAGTGTGGGTTCGGTAGCTCCTGCAAATACAAGCATGAGTGCTCGGTATGTGGAGGAATTCATTCTGGGGCAAAATGCTTCCGGAAGGGCAGAATTGGAACCCGGCCAGGGGAGATGGGTTCATCGGGCGCGGACGCCGGTGAAAGAAAAAAATGGTCCCGTGGCTAGAGGCGTACGCCCGTGAGCGGGGACATGTGGGGGATGCGGAGTTGCTCCTAACGGGGTTTAGTTCGGGTTTGTGATTCCGTTCAAGGAGCAAAAGGGGTCGGTTGTTGCGGGTAATTTAAAATCGGTAAGGGACTTCCCGGATGTGTTGAGGGAAAAGTTGGGGAAGGAGGTCCAATTTGGTCGAATGGCGGGCCCGTTCCGGGAGCTGCCGTTCCCGAATTTAAGGGTACTCTGGGTCAGTTTAGGATGATACACTATTTATTCCACCCGTGGGGGGTATCAGTGAATGATGGCATTGATCCTGAGCTGGTATCGGTGAAATATGCATCCTTTGATAAGGCGGTTGGGTTGGTGAGAGCGGCAGGGCGTGGTGCCCTGATGGCAAAGGCGGACGTGGAATCAGCCTTCCGGTTGTTGCCGGTACACCCGAGGTGCCATCACCTTTTGGGATGTAAGTTTGAGGGCCAATTTTATGTGGACCTCTGCCTCCCGATGGGCTGTTCTATCTCCTGTTCATATTTTGAAAGGTTCAGCTCAATCGTGGAGTGGGTGGTGAAGAAAAAGTCAGGGACAGTCTCGATAGTGCATTACTTGAATGACTTCCTGTTTGTGGGCCCGGCGGGTTCAGAGGTATGTGAACGGCTGGTGGAAGCCTTCGGGGAGGTTGCTCGGGAGTTTGGTATTCCAGTGGCAGCTGACAAATCGGAGGGTCCAACTTCGGTGCTGAGCTTTTTAGGAATTGAAGTGGATTTGATCAAGATGGAATGCAGGCTCCCGGAAGACAAAGTCCGGGATCTGCGGGAGGTAATTGACAGGGTTCTGAGCTGCAAAAAAGTCTTGCTTAGGGAGGTACAATAGCTCTTGGGAAAGTTGAATTTCGCAGGGCGTATCATTCCCATTGGGCGAGTTTTCTGTCGCCGGTTGTCTCTGGCGACAGTTGGTGTGACCAATCCAACTTTCCATATCCGTTTGTCGGTGGATGTGAAGGAGGATTTGAGGATCTTGAAATTCTTTTTGGAAGATTTTAATGGGAGCTTGCTGATTCAGGAGCACGGGTGGTCGGACGACCAATTGTGTCTATTTACAGATGCGTCGGGTGCCCACGGTTTTGGGGCATTTTTGAATGGTAAGTGGTGCACGGGGGCTTGGCCTCAGGTGTGGGCAGAATGGGGACTGACCAAGAATTTGACGTTTTTGGAGCTGTTCCCGGTGGTGGTGGCCCTAAGAATCTGGCCGGAGGAACTCAGGAATAAGAGAGTCTGTTTTCATTCTGACAACTTGGGTGTGGTTTGGGCTATTAATCGCCTGACGGTGAATTCCCCAGCAGTGATACGTTTACTTCGGGCATTTGTGTTGGAATGCTTGCGGTGCAATATTTCATGGAGAGCGGTGCATGTCCCAGGGCACTTTAACGTAATTGCTGACTCTTTATCCCGGTTTCAGTGGGATCGATTCCAAGAGGCGGCCCCGGGGGTGGACGTGGAGGGCATGGAATGCCCGGAGGACCTGTGGCAGCTTGGTTGCCAGGAACATTGAATCTGGTACAAGGGGCATTAGCCCCTAGCACATGGAGGGCTTATGTCCGAGTGTGGAAAATGTGGGGGAATAGGGTTGAGCTGGAGGACCGACAAGAAGGCGGTGTGGAGTGGATGAGAATTTTGGTGGAATGGATAGGGTGTTGGGGGAGAGAGGGGCTGTCACCCTCAGAGATCCGGAAGAGAATGGCGGCTTTGGCCTTTCTGTTTCAAATTTTGGGGTGGGTAGACATAACTAAGAATTTTGTGGTATGGATGGCGGTTAGGGGTTTGTGTAGGAGAAGGGCGCGGGCTGATGGACGGCGGCCGTTGACGTTTTCTATCCTAGAAGGGGTGGTTGAGAAGTTGGGGGGTATTTGTTTCTCGCGTTACGAGGAAATGTTATTTAGAGCGGCCTGTGTGCTGGCCTTTTTTGGAGCGTTTAGGGTGTCGGAGTTGATGGGGTTGAACCGGCGGGATCGGCAAGGCCTGGGAAGGCAAGATGTGGTGTTGAAGGAAGAATCAGTGGAGATATGGGTGAGGAGATCCAAGACAGATCAGGAAGGGAAAGGGGTGATCGTAGTATTGCGAGGGGGGGCTGGTGTTGGCCGGTGGGAGCGGTGAGGGAGTTTTTGGAGGTGTCACGTCATATATCGGGACCGTTGTTAGTGCATGCGGATGGTACCCCCTTATCCAGATTTCAATTTGTGGCGTTGTTGCGGAAGGCATTGGTTGCAATGGGTTTGAGAGGGGAGGATTTTGGTTCTCATTCGTTTCGGATTGGGGCGGCGACAGAAGCTGCGAATTTGGGGCTAGACGCGGGGGTGATCAGAAAGATTGGCAGATGGAGGTCTGAAAGGTTTCAGGGGTACGTGAGGGGGTTGGTGTTGCAGCCTGGGAGTTGTTGATGAGTGGCTATTTTTATTTGCTTGACAGGGTCGGCGGAGTGCTGGATCTTGGGACACTCATATGTTTTTTGGGCGAGGAAGGTGGCTGCTGTCAAAGTGAATGGGTTGCAGTTGGGATTTTCCAGGGAGCAGGTGCACTTAAGGTGGTTCGGGATAAGAGGGATGAAGTGGGCCCAGGTGGTTAGGAAGGTTACAGAGTTGTCCAAGATGTTTAATCCTCCCCGGGTATTGGTCATTCATGTGGGGGTAATGACTTAGGGTACATGTCACAGAAGGACTTATTATGGGGAATGAAGAAGGGGCTTGATAGATTGCTGGAGTTGTTCCCGGGTTTGATTTTGGTGTGGTCGGAGATAGAGAGCATGCTGGAGTGGCGTTCCGCTTGGGATTTGAAGAAATTGGAGTTATCTAGACGGAAGGTGAATAGGACAATGAGTGGGTACGTCAGACGACTAGGTGGCATGGGGCTCAGGCATGTGGAATTTGAGGGTGAATCGGGTAGGTGTTTCTACCTAAAGGATGGTGTCCATTTGAATGAAGTAGGGTACACCTATTTAATTTCACCATTAAAGAGGGGATAGAAAAGGCCTTAGCTATGTGTGGCGGTACTCGCTGAAGGCGAGTGGTGGCGGGGTGCTTGCTGTGGTCTATTGAGGCTTACGCCTGATGGATAATGGCTAGTACTTCTGTCGGTAACAGAAAGGGAAAAGTGATGGTTGACGCCCCGCCCTGAAAAGGGGTGGGGGCTTATAGAGAACAGAAGCAAGCATTGGGGAAACTGTTAAGATATGAAAGATTGATAATGTTGATATAAAGTTTAACTTGTTGTTTATTGGTTAATAAACAAGCTGCAGCCTTTTCTTTCCCATAACTGGTAGTTGTGTCATTATTTGAGGTGGGATGGAGCGAACTCAAAAATGGGAGGTCAAGAGCAGCCCGGGCGACGACTAGAGTGGAGGGCAGTTTGACCCCCACTTTGCGGGAGCAATGGTAGGCTCCGCTGTAGAGGTGGAGGAAGAGGGGAGGGGATAAATACCCCTCCCAGGCTTGGAAATTCATTTCAAAGTTAGGAGCAGCGCGGAAGGAAGAAGGTTTCCCTCCCTCCCTATAATAGGGTGATGAAGATGGTGTATGTCGCAGCTATGATGGGGTGCTTGCTGTGGTCTATTGAGGCTTACGCCTGATGGATAATGGCTAGTACTTCTGTCGGTAACAGAAAGGGAAAAGTGATGGTTGACGCCCCGCCCTGAAAAGGGGTGGGCGCTTATAGAGAACAGAAGCAAGCATTGGGGAAACTGTTAAGATATGAAAGGTTGATAATGTTGATATAAAGTTTAACTTGTTGTTTATTGGTTAATAAACAAGCTGCAGCCTTTTCTTTCCCATAACTGGTAGTTGTGTCATTATTTGAGGTGGGATGGAGCGAACTCAAAAATGGGGGGTCAACTAAATCTGACAGTTTTTCAGTTTTATTTAAATATAAGAAACGCTATGTAATTTGTAAAAGATACATATAAATATAAAGTATGAGCCTAATCTGTTAAAGTTACACAGAAACTGTGAAAGAATAATCCGAATTTGTAAAACCACAATCCTAAATACACTGCTGTATACAAAATAAAATACAAAATTTAAATGTAATAAAAATGTAATCTGAATTGTAAAGTAATATAAAATACAAAGCACAAAGTATAAAAGCAGCAGAACTGTCATATTAAGAAGTGCTATAATGCAAGAGATACCAAGAGAACAAAGAAAAAATTATAATAGAAGTAAATTAGGAAGTTGTTTGAAATCGCCTGCTCTATCTGAATCATGAGATAAAAAATTTGAGTTCCATATCCCTTTAATGATTGAAAAAGAAACTAGAATGTGGTTTACAACTAACACAATATTACAATACCTATTAGTGAAACCATTATATTCATCGTTACATGAAAAGTAATGTTACGTAGTGTAAATGATGATGCTGAGATGCAAAATATTTGCAAAACTGCACGAAACAATTTGCATCAGTTGTTAATTAAATAGTGAGCACAGGGAGCGGTACGGTAACAGCATCATGTGGTCTCTAGAATGGATCACTGCTACACTCATTGCTGCATTTGAGTTAATTGCTGCAATTATACTTAACTTATATATCATGGCTACAAGTTTTCTGGATCAAAGTAAAAAATTCAGCCTCAGCCCGGCCAATCAAATGTATTTTTCTATGGGATTGGTTAATGTGTGCTTACAGGTTATCATGACATTACAAGGATATGTTTATGTGTTTTCACCTGTCACATATGTCTCTAAAGAATTCAGTGTTCCTGTTTGTTCGTGCTTTCTATACTTCATATACCTCAATTTATGGCTCACAGCCTGGCTCTGCTCCTTCTACTGTGTGACCATTGTCAGATTCAGAAGCAAATTCGTCACACGTCTCAAGATGAGTCTGTCTACTGTGGTACCAAAGCTGCTTCTGATCACGGCTGTGGGGTGCGTCATTATCAGAGTCCCCTCTATCTGGGGAGTTCAAGTCGTAGCTCAGCAGAATATGACTCAAGAGTTGACTCATAACATCCATAATTATATTGTAGTGTTTAATTTTACTCACTATTACTTCATCATTTTTATCACATTTGGATGTTCCTTGCCTCTTGTCCGCTATCTAACCTCTGTAGGTTTTACCTTGTCCTCTCTCTAACCTCTGTAGGTTTTACCTTGTCCTCTCTCTAACCTCTGTAGGTTTTACCTTGTCCTCTCGCTAACCTCTGTAGGTTTTACCTTGTCCTCTCTATAACCTCTGTAGGTTTTACCTTGTCCTCTCTCTAACCTCTGTAGGTTTTACCTTGTCCTCTCGCTAACCTCTGTAGGTTTTACCTTGTCCTCTCTCTAACCTCTGTAGGTTTTACCTTGTCCTCTCTCTAACCTCTGTAGGTTTTACCTTGTCCTCTCGCTAACCTCTGTAGGTTTTACCTTGTCCTCTCGCTAACCTCTGTAGGTTTTACCTTGTCCTCTCTCTAACCTCTGTAGGTTTTACCTTGTCCTCTCTCTAACCTCTGTAGGTTTTACCTTGTCCTCTCTCTAACCTCTGTAGGTTTTACCTTGTCCTCTCTCTAACCTCTGTAGGTTTTACCTTGTCCTCTCTCTAACCTCTGTAGGTTTTACCTTGTCCTCTCTCTAACCTCTGTAGGTTTTACCTTGTCCTCTCTCTAACCTCTGTAGGTTTTACCTTGTCCTCTCGCTAACCTCTGTAGGTTTTACCTTGTCCTCTCTCTAACCTCTGTAGGTTTTACCTTGACATCTCTCTTTGGATACATCTGGAGAATAAAAGTCACTGAGTCTAGTCGGAGTGCTCCTCAGCTTGAGGCACATTACAAAGCATGTAGGACAATGTTACGTCTTATCATAACTTATTTGGTTTTCATTGTTTCTGAGATCCCCATTTCTACCTCCATATTGTCTACTTCAAATATATTGATGGTTGCCACCTTTTTTATTGCATTGCTGTATCCCACATCCCAGTCTGCCATCCTCATCTTTGGAAATCCCAGACTTAAAAAGGGTTTTGTTGGAAAAGAAATGTGTCAATTCTGTTAACAGATCATGTTAGTGAGTGGAGTATACATCTGTAGTTACTTAATACATTAAGCTGCTTGCATTTTATAATTTATTTTAATGAATGGCTGAATAATAAGATAAATCATCATCAATGTATAGTTTTGAAACACTTCCACACTCCCACACCATATTGAGAACTAAACTTAAATTGATAAAAAAATAAACTTGGAAAAATAAACATCTGCAAAATATCTGGTTGAAACAAATGTTTTGCTGCTGAAAACCTGCAAGTTTTGCTGGTGTCATGGCTGGGATGTGACAGTGCAGCCCATCTCTCTGTTATCCCCCTCCAAAAAACTAAGCCCATTTAATTATAAAAATAAGTAAATAAGCAAATAAAAGCATAAACAAATAAAGCTGGTTAATGTAATCAATCAATTTTCACCTTTATAAATTTCATGTGAAGCATCTTAATTCCTCAGCCTGTTCAGACCAGCAGTGCCCTGTCCTGTTTATCTTAACTCTTGCTCATATTGCTTCTTTATCGTGCGTCGCTCCTTTATCTGTAAAATAAAATCCCAACCAATTGTCAATCAGGGTAACCAATTAGGAAAGAGGATGGACGAACTAAGCATCAACGCTGAGTCAATTCTCTCAACCAATGGGTAATAACTTTAGTCAATCGATAGAGTCACAGGACACACTTGTATGAAGGCAAAATCAAACAGAAACAACAAAAGCAACAAACAAACAATATATAGATAAAAACTCTTCTATTATATATAATTAACCTCCATTCTTATTCATCTCCCACCACTAATGCTTTTAACATTGAGTTTCCTTTGTGGATTCCCACCAGACACAGACATTGTGCCTATACTAATAATCATTATTTATTCATTTTTGTAAACTGCTAGCTGGGATTTATGGGAATGAAATGTAAACTATGGGGCACATTTATAAAGCTCCGTACTAAAGACCGCTGCTGCATAACCTGTCCGCCTGCTCTGAGGCGGCGGACAGACATTGCCAGAAATCAACCCGATCCAATACGATCGGATTGATTGACACCACCTGCTAGCGGCTGATTGGCAGTGAATCTGCAGGGGGCGGTATTGCACCAGCAGTTAACAAAAACTTCTGGTGCAATGATAATGCTAAGCGCTATGCTGTTGGCATTTATCTATGTGCAGCGGATAAGATACGCAATATCGTATCATGTCCACTCGCACATTAATAAATAGGCCCATATAACGTTAGTCATGCTGCGAATGTTCTATAATGAAACCATAGCAATGAGTAACCCCACGCTGCACCAGGTGTAGCCATTATTTAATGACAAGTCAACTCATCATCACTAAGATCTTTGGCAGGGACCAGCCAGCTTATATTTAAAAGGGATCGGAAACCCTGAAATGTTCTTTTGTGACTCAGACATAACAACAATTAAAAAATAAAAACGTTTCCAATTTACTTCTATTATCAAATTGTCTTCATTCTCACAGTATTCTTTGTTAAAGAGATACCTAAGTAGGAGCACAACATGTCAGGAAATAGAGCTGCCCTCTAGTGTTCTTGCAAAACTGCATCTATATAGTGCTTCAGACATGTGCACGCTCCTAAGCTTAAATCCCTGCTTTACAACAAAAGATATTAAAAGAACAAAGAAAATGTGATAAAAGAAACCAATTAGAAAGTGGCTTAACATTGCTAAATCTGAATTCTAAAATAAGCATTTTGGGTTTCTTGTTTGGTAAAACTGTATTCTCTGCAGTATCATTGTGCTGAGTTATTTACAATAAAGCCTGAGATTTCCTATACAAATTATCTGTGGAGTTATTTAAACCCCTGGCTCCTTCTGTTACAGTAAACCTGTCAGGTGTTCCTGATGATATTATCAAGCAGTAGAGGGCTGGATCTATAATCAGACACAGTCTATCTTTATATGAATTATAACTAGATACTGGGTTGCTTGTGCTCAAAGGGTTATCCCTTTATGCCTGAGACCAGTTGTTCCCAAAGTAGCAGTACTGCCCCCTGGGGGGAAGTGGGATTACTGAGAGGGGCACTGATAGTCATGATATATGTACCACAGGGGGCACTGATAGTAATGATATATGTACCACAGGGGTCACTGATAGCCATGATATATGTACCACAAGGGGGACTGATAGTCATGAGAGATGTACCATGGGGGGCACTGAAAGCCAGGAGAGATGTACCACAGGGGGCACTGATAGCAATGATATATGTACCACAGGGGGCACTGAGAGCAATGATATATGTACCACAGGGGGCACTGATAGCCATAAGAGATGTACCACAGGGGGCACTGATAGCCATGAGAGATGTACCACAGGGGGCACTGATAGTAATGATATATGTACCACAGGGGGCACTGATAGTAATGATATATGTACTACAGGAGGCACTGATAGCCATGATATATGTACCACAGTAGGCACTGATAGCCATGAGAGATGTACCACATGGGCACTGATAGCCATGAGAGATGTACCACAGGGGCACTGATAGCCATGATATATGTACCACAGGAGGCACTGATAGTCATGAGAGATGTACCACAGGAGCACTGATAGTCATGAGAGATGTACCACAGGGAGCACTGATAGTCATGAGAGATGTACCACAGGGAGCACTGATAGCCATGAGAGATGTACCACAGGGGCACTGATAACCATGAGAGATGTACCACAGGGGCACTAATAGCCATGACAGATGTACCACAGGGGGCACTGATAGTTATGTGAGCTGTACCACAGGAGCACTGATAGCCATAATATATATACCACAGGGAACACTGATAGCCATGAGAGATGTACCACAGGGAACACTGATAGCTATGAGAAATGTACCACAGGGGCACTGATAGCCATGAGAGATGTACCACAGGGGGCACTGATAGCCATGAGAGATGTACCACAGGAGGCACTGATAGCCATGAGAGATGTACCACAGGGGGCACTGATAGCCATGACAGATGTAGTACAGGAGGCACTGATAGCCATGAGAGATGTACCACAGGGGGCACTGATAGTCATGATATATGTACCACAGGATGCACTGATAGCCATGAGAGATGTACCACAGGGGCACTGATAGTCATGAGAGATGTACCACAGGGAACACTGATAGTCATGAGAGATGTACCACAGGTGCACTGATAGTCATGAGAGATGTACCACAGGGGGCACTGATAGCCATGAGAGATGTACCACAGGGGCACTGATAGCCATAAGAGATGTACCACAGGGGCACTGATAGCCATAAGAGATGTACCACAGGGCGGACTGATAGCCATGAGAGATGTACCACAGAGAGCACTGATAGCCATGAGAGATGTACCACAGAGAACACTGATAGTCATGAGAAATGTACCACAGGGAACACTGATAGTCATGAGAGATGTACCACAGGGGGCACTGATAGCCATGATATATGTACCACAGGTGGCACTGATAGCCATGATATATGTACCACAGGAGGCACTGATAGCCATGAGAGATGTACCACAGAGAACACTGATAGTCATGAGAGATGTACCACAGGGAACACTGATAGTCATGAGAGATGTACCACAGGGGGCACTGATAGTCATGAGAGATGTACCACAGGGAACACTGATAGTCATGAGAGATGTACCACAGGGGGCACTGATAGCCATGATATATGTACCACAGGAGGCACTGATAGCCATGAGAGATGTACCACAGAGAACACTGATAGTCATGAGAGATGTACCACAGGGGGCACTGATAGTCATGAGAGATGTACCACAGGGAACACTGATAGTCATGAGAGATGTACCACAGGGGGCACTGATAGCCATGATATATGTACCACAGGAGGCACTGATAGCCATAAGAGATGTACCACAGGGCGGACTGATAGCCATGAGAGATGTACCACAGAGAGCACTGATAGCCATGAGAGATGTACCACAGAGAACACTGATAGTCATGAGAGATGTACCACAGGGAACACTGATAGTCATGAGAGATGTACCACAGGGGGCACTGATAGCCATGATATATGTACCACAGGTGGCACTGATAGCCATGATATATGTACCACAGGAGGCACTGATAGCCATGAGAGATGTACCACAGAGAACACTGATAGTCATGAGAGATGTACCACAGGGAACACTGATAGTCATGAGAGATGTACCACAGGGGGCACTGATAGCCATGATATATGTACCACAGGTGGCACTGATAGCCATGAGAGATGTACCACAGGGGGCACTGATAGCCATGAGAGATGTACCACAGGGGGCACTGATAGCCATGAGAGATGTACCACAGAGAGCACTGATAGCCATGAGAGAAGTACCACAAGTACCAAAACTCTGTACGTTTTACCTTGTCCTCTCTCTAACCTCTGTAGGTTTTACCTTGTCCTCTCTCTAACCTCTGTAGGTTTTACCTTGTCCTCTCTCTAACCTCTGTAGGTTTTACCTTGTCCTCTCTCTAACCTCTGTAGGTTTTACCTTGTCCTCTCTCTAACCTCTGTAGGTTTTACCTTGTCCTCTCGCTAACCTCTGTAGGTTTTACCTTGTCCTCTCGCTAACCTCTGTAGGTTTTACCTTGTCCTCTCGCTAACCTCTGTAGGTTTTACCTTGTCCTCTCTCTAACCTCTGTAGGTTTTACCTTCTCCTCTCGCTAACCTCTGTAAGTTTTACCTTGTCCTCTCGCTAACCTCTGTAGGTTTTACCTTGTCCTCTCTCTAACCTCTGTAGGTTTTACCTTGACATCTCTCTTTGGATACATCTGGAGAATAAAAGTCACTGAGTCTAGTCGGAGTGCTCCTCAGCTTGAGGCACATTACAAAGCATGTAGGACAATGTTACGTCTTATCATAACTTATTTGGTTTTCATTGTTTCTGAGATCCCCATTTCTACCTCCATATTGTCTACTACAAATATATTGATGGTTGCCACCTTTTTTATTGCATTGCTGTATCCCACATCCCAGTCTGCCATCCTCATCTTTGGAAATCCCAGACTTAAAAAGGGTTTTGTTGGAAAAGAAATGTGTCAATTCTATTAACAGATCATGTTAGTGAGTGGAGTATACATCTGTAGTTACTTAATACATTAAGCTTCTTGCATTTTATAATTTATTTTAATGAATGGCTGAATAATAAGATAAATCATCATCAATGTATAGTTTTGAAACACTTCCACACTTCCACACCATATTGAGAACTAAACTTAAATTGATAAAAAAATAAACTTGGAAAAATAAACATCTGCAAAATATCTGGTTGAAACAAATGTTTTGCTGCTGAAAACCTGCAAGTTTTGCTGGTGTCATGGCTGGGATGTGACAGTGCAGCCCATCTCTCTGTTATCCCCCTCCAAAAAACTAAGCCCATTTAATTATAAAAATAAGTAAATAAGCAAATAAAAGCATAAACAAATAAAGCTGGTTAATGTAATCAATCAATTTTCACCTTTATAAAGGTCATGTGAAGCATCTTAATTCCTCAGCCTGTTCAGACCAGCAGTGCCCTGTCCTGTTTACCTTAACTCTCGCTCATACTGCTTCTTTATCGTGCGTTGCTCCTTTATCTGTAAAATAAAATCCCAACCAATTGTCAATCAGGGTAACCAATAAGGAAAGAGGATGGACGAACTAAGCATCAACGCTGAGTCAATTCTCTCAACCAATGGGTAATAACTTTAGTCAATCGATAGAGTCACAGGACACACTTGTATGAATGCAAAATCAAACAGAAACTACAAAAGCAACAAACAAACAATATATAGATAAAAACTCTTCTATTATATATAATTAACCTCCATTCTTATTCATCTCCCACTTCTAATGCTTTTAACATTGAGTTATAGACATTGTGCCTATACTAATGATCATTATTTATTCATTTTTGTAAACTGCTAGCTGGGATTTATGGGAATGAAATGCAAACTATGGGGCACATTTATAAAGCTCCGTACTAAAGACCGCTGCTGCATAACCTGTCCGCCTGCTCTGAGGCGGCGGACAGACATCGCCAGAAATCAACCCGATCCAATACGATCGGATTGATTGACACCACCTGCTAGCGGCTGATTGGCAGTGAATCTGCAGGGGGCGGTATTGCACCAGCAGTTAACAAAAACTTCTGGTGCAATGATAATGCTAAGCGCTATGCTGTCGGCATTTATCTATGTGCAGCGGATAAGATACGCAATATCGTATCATGTCCACTCGCTCATTAATAAATAGGCCCATATAACGTTAGTCATGCTGCGAATGTTCTATAATGAAACCATAGCAATGAGTAACCCCACGCTGCACCAGGTGTAGCCATTATTTAATGACAAATCAACTAATCTTCACTAAGATCTTTGGCAGGGACCAGCCAGCTTATATTTAAAAAGGATCGGAAACCCTGAAATGTTCTTTTGTGACTCAGACATAACAACAATTTACCAATTTACTTCTATTATCAAATTGTCTTCATTCTCACAGTATTCTTTGTTAAAGAGATACCTAAGTATGAGCACTACATGTCAGGAAATAGTGCTGCCCTCTAGTGTTCTTGCAAAACTGCATCTATATAGTGCTTCAGACACGTGCACGCTCCTAAGCTTAAATCCCTGCTTTACAACAAAAGATATTAAAAGAACAAAGAAAATGTGATAAAAGAAACCAATTAGAAAGTGGTTTAACATTGCTAAATCTGAATTGTGAAATAAACATTTTGGGTTTCTTGTTTGGTAAAACTGTATTCTCTGCAGTATCATTGTGCTGAGTTATTTACAATAAAGCCTGAGATTTCCTATACAAATTATCTGTGGAGTTATTTAAACCCCTGGCTCCTTCTGTTACAGTAAACCTGTCAGGTGTTCCTGATGATATTATCAAGCAGTAGAGGGCTGGATCTATAATCAGGCACAGTCTATCTTTATATGAATTATAACTAGATACTGGATTGCTTGTGCTCAAAGGGTTATCCCTTTATGCCTGAGACCAGTTGTTCCCAAAGTAGCAGTACTGCCCCCTGGGGGGAAGTGGGATTACTGAGAGGGGCACTGATAGTCATGATATATGTACCACAGGGGGCACTGATAGTAATGATATATGTACCACAGGGGGCACTGATAGTAATGATATATGTACCACAGGAGGCACTGATAGTAATGATATATGTACCACAGGGGGCACTGATAGCCATGAGAGATGTACCACAGGGGGGACTGATAGTCATGAGAGATGTACCACGGGGGGCACTGAAAGCCAGGAGAGATGTACCCGGGGGGCACTGATAGCAATGATATATGTACCACAGGGGGCACTGATAGTAATGATATATGTACCACAGGGGGCACTGATAGCCATAACAGATGTACCACAGGGGGCACTGATAGCCATGAGAGATGTACCACAGGGGGCACTGATATTAATGATATATGTACCACAGGGGGCACTGATAGTAATGATATATGTACTACAGGAGGCACTGATAGACATGATAGATGTACCACAGGAGGCACTGATAGCCATGAGAGATGTACCACATGGGCACTGATAGCCATGAGAGATGTACCACAGGGGCACTGATAGCCATGAGAGATGTACCACAGGAGGCACTGATAGTCATGAGAGATGTACCACAGGAGCACTGATAGTCATGAGAGATGTACCACAGGGAGCACTGATAGTCATGAGAGATGTACCACAGGGAGCACTGATAGCCATGAGAGATGTACCACAGGGGCACTAATAACCATGAGAGATGTACCACAGGGGGCACTGATAGCCATGAGAGATGTACCACAGGGGCACTGATAGCCATGAGAGATGTACCACAGGGGGCTCTGATAGCCATGAGAGATGTATCACAGGGGGCACTGATAGCCATGAGAGATGTACCACAGGGGCACTGATAGCCATGAGAGATGTACCACAGGGGCACTGATAACAATGAGAGATGTACCAGAGGGGGCACTGATAGCCATGAGAGATGTACCACAGGGGGCACTGATAGTCATGAGAGATGTACCACAGGGGGCACTGATAGCCATGAGAGATGTACCACAGGGGGCACTGATAGTCATGAGAGATGTACCACAGGGGGCACTGATAGTCATGAGAGATGTACCACAGGGGGCACTGATAGCCATGAGAGATGTACCACAGGGGACACTAATAGCCATGAGAGATGTACCACAGGGGCACTGATAGTCATGAGAGATGTACCACAGGAGGCACTGATAGTCATGAGAGATGTACCACAGGGGGCACTGATAGCCATGAGAGATGTACCACAGGGGGCACTGATAGTCATTAGAGATGTACCACATGGGGCACTGATAGCCATTAGAGATGTACCACAAGGGGCACTGATAGCCATGAGAGATGTACCACAGGGGGCACCGAGAGCCATGAGAGATGTACCACAGGGGCACTGATAGCCATGATATATGTACCACAGGAGCACTGATAGTCATGAGAGATGTACCACAGGGGCACTGATAGTCATGAGAGATGTACCACAGGGGCACTGAGAGCCATGAGAGATATACCACAGGGGGCACTGATAGCCATGAGAGATGTACCACAGGGGCACTGATAACCATGAGAGATGTACCACAGGGGCACTGATAGCCATGAGAGATGTACCACAGGGGGCACTGATAGCCATGAGAGATGTACCACAGGGGCACTGATAGCCATGAGAGATGTACCACAGGGGGCTCTGATAGCCATGAGAGATGTACCACAGGGGGCACTGATAGCCATGAAAGATGTACCACAGGGGCACTGATAGCCATGAGAGATGTACCACAGGGGCACTGATAACCATGAGAGATGTACCACAGGGGGCATTGATAGCCATGAGAGATGTACCACAGGAAGCACTGATAGCCATGAGAGATGTACCACAGGGGGCACTGATAGCCATGACAGATGTACCACAGGATGCACTGATAGCCATGAGAGATGTACCACAGGGGCACTGATAGTCATGAGAGATGTACCACAGGGAACACTGATAGTCATGAGAGATGTACCACAGGTGCACTGATAGTCATGAGAGATGTACCACAGGGGGCACTGATAGCCATGAGAGATGTACCACAGGGGCACTGATAGCCATAAGAGATGTACCACAGGGGCACTGATAGCCATAAGAGATGTACCACAGGGCGGACTGATAGCCATGAGAGATGTACCACAGAGAGCACTGATAGCCATGAGAGATGTACCACAGGGAACACTGATAGTCATGAGAGATGTACCACAGGGGGCACTGATAGCCGTGATATGTACCACAGTTGGCACTGATAGCCATGATATATGTACCACAGGAGGCACTGATAGCCATGAGAGATGTACCACAGAGAACACTGATAGTCATGAGAGATGTACCACAGGGAAAACTGATAGTCATGAGAGATGTACCACAGGGGGCACTGATAGTCATGAGAGATGTACCACAGGGAACACTGATAGTCATGAGAGATGTACCACAGGGGGCACTGATAGCCATGATATATGTACCACAGGGGCACTGATAGCCATGAGAGATGTACCACAGGGGCACTGATAGCCATGAGAGATGTACCACAGAGAGCACTGATAGACATGAGAGATGTACCACAGGGAGCACTGATAGCCATGAGAGAAGTACCACAGGGGCACTGATAGCCATGAGAGATGTACCACAGGGGGCATTGATAGCCATGAGAGATGTACCACAGGGGGCACTGATAGCCATGAGAGATGTACCACAGGGGGCACTGATAGCCATGAGAGATGTACCACAGGGGGCACTGATAGCCAAGAGAGATGTACCACAGGAGGCACTGATAGTCATGAGAGATGTACCACAGGGGGCACTGATAGCCATGAGAGATGTACCACAGGGAGCACTGATAGCCTTGAGAGATGTACCACAGGGGGCACTGATAGCCATGAGAGATGTACCACTGGGGGCACTGATAGCCATGATATATGTACCACAGGGGCACTGATAGACATGATATATGTACCACAGGGGCACTGATAGACATGATATATGTACCACAGGGGCACTGATAGACATGATATATGTACCACAGGTGGCACTGATAGCCATGAGAGATGTACCACAGAGAGCACTGATAGCCATGAGAGAAGTACCACAGGGGCACTGATAGCCATGAGAGATGTACCACAGGGGGCACTGATAGCCATGAGAGATGTACCACAGAAAGCACTGATAGCCATGAGAGATGTACCACAGGGGGCACTGATAGCCATGAGAGATGTACCACAGGGGCACTGATAGCCATGATATATGTACCACAGGTGGCACTGATAGTCATGAGAGATGTACCACAGGTGGCACTGATAGCCATGAGAGATGTACCACAGGGGCCACTGATAGCCATGAGAGATGTACCACAGGGGGCACTGATAGCCATGAGAGATGTACCACAGGGGCACTGATAGCCATGAGAGATGTACCACAGAGAGCACTGATAGCCATGAGAGAAGTACCACAGGGGCACTGATAGCCATGAGAGATGTACCACAGAGAGCACTGATAGCCATGAGAGATGTACCACAGGGGGCACTGATAGCCATGAGAGATGTACCACAGGGGGCACTGATAGCCATGAGAGATATACCACAGGGGGCACTGATAGCCATGAGAGATGTACCACAGGGGGCACTGATAGTCATGAGAGATGTACCACAGGGGGCACTGATAACCATGATATATGTACCACAGGTGGCACTGATAGCCATGAGAGATGTACCACAGAGAGCACTGATAGCCATGAGAGAAGTACCACAGGGGCACTGATAGCCATGAGAGATGTACCACAGGGGGCACTGATAGCCATGAGAGATGTACCACAGGGGGCACTGATAGCCATGAGAGATGTACCACAGGGAGCACTGATACCCATGAGAGATGTACCACAGGGGGCACTGATAGCCATGAGAGATGTACCACAGGGGCACTGATAGCCATGAGAGATGTACAACAGGGGGCACTGATAGTCATGAGAGATGTACCACAGGGAGCACTGATACCCATGAGAGATGTACCACAGGGGGCACTGATAGCCATGAGAGATGTACCACAGGGGCACTGATAGCCATGAGAGATGTACCACAGGGGGCACTGATAGCCATGAGAGATGTACCACAGGGAGCACTGATAGCCATGAGAGATGTACCACAGGAGGCACTGATAACCATGAGAGATGTACCACAGGAGGCACTGATAGTCATGAGAGATGTACCACATGGTTCACTGATAGACATGAGAGATGTACCACAGGAGGCACTGATAGTCATGAGAGAAGTACCACAGGGGGCACTGATAGTCATGAGAGATGTACCACAGAGAGCACTGATAGACATGAGAGATGTACCACAGGGGCACTGATAGTCATGAGAGATGTACCACAGGGGGCACTGATAGCCATGAGAGATGTACCACAGAGAGCACTGATAGCCATGAGAGATGTACCACAGAGAGTACTGATAGCCATGAGAGATGTACCACAGGGGGCACTGATAGTCATGAGAGATGTACCACAGAGAGCACTGATAGCCATGAGAGATGTACCACAGGGGGCACTGATAGTCATGAGAGATGTACCACAGGGGCACTGATAGCCATGAGAGATGTACCACAGGGGGCACTGATAGCCATGAGAGATGTACCTCAGAGAGCACTGATAGCCATGAGAGATGTGCCACAGGGGGCACTGATAGTCATGAGAGATGTACCACAGGGAGCACTGATAGCCATGAGAGATATACCACAGGGGCACTGATAGCCTTGAGAGATGTACCACAGGGGCACTTATAGCCATGAGATATGTACCACAGGGAGCACTGATAGTCATGAGAGATGTACCACAGGGGGCACTGATAGCCATGAGAGATGTACCACAGGGGCACTGATAGCCATGAGAGATGTACCACAGGGGGCACTAATAGCCATGATATATGTACCACAGGGGGCACTGATAGCCATGAGAGATGTACCACAGGGGCACTGATAGCCATGATATATGTACCACAGGGGGCACTGATAGCCATGAGAGATGTACCACAGGGGCACTGATACCTATAAGAGATGTACCACAGGGGGCACTGATAGCCATGAGAGATGTACCACAGGGGCACTGATAGCCATGAGAGATGTACCACAGGGGGCACTAATAGCCATGATATATGTACCACAGGGGGCACTGATAGCCATGAGAGATGTACCACAGGGGCACTGATAGCCATGATATATGTACCACAGGGGGCACTGATAGCCATGAGAGATGTACCACAGGGGCACTGATAGCCATGAGAGATGTACCACAGGGGCACTGATAGCCATGATATATGTACCACAGGGGGCACTGATAGCCATGAGAGATGTACCACAGGAGGAATGGATAGTCATGAGAGATGTACCACAGGAGGCACTGATAGTCATGAGAGATGTACCACAGGAGGCACTGAAAACCATGAGAGATGTACCACAGGGGGCACTGATAGCCATGAGAGATGTACCACAGGGGGCACTGATAGCCATGAGAGATGTACCACAGGGGACACTGATAGCCATGAGAGATGTACCACAGGGGGCACTGATAGCCATGAGAGATGTACCACAGGGAGCACTGATAGTCATGAGAGATGTACCACAGGGAGCACTGAGAGCCATGAGAGATTTACCACAGGGGGCACTGATAGTCATGAGAGATGTACCACAGGGGCACTGATAACCAGGACAGATGTACCACAGGGGCACTGATAGCCATAAGAGATGTACCACAGTGGGCACTGATAGCCATGAGAGATGTACCACAGGGGGCACTGATAGTCATGAGAGATGTACCACAGAGGGCACTGATAGCCATGAGTGATGTACCAGAGGGGGCACTAATAGCCTTGAGGGATGTACCACAGGGGGCACTGATAGCCATGAGAGATGTACCACAGGGAGCACTGATAACCATGAAAGATGTACCACAGGGGGCACTGATCGCCATGAGAGATGTACCACAGGGGGCACTGATAGCCAAGAGAGATGTACCACAGGGGGTACTAATAAACATGAGAGATGTATAACAGGGGACACTGATAGACATGAGAGATGTACCACAGGGGGCACTGATAGCCATGAGAGATGTACCACAGGGGGCACTGATAGCCATGAGAGATGTACCACAGGAGGCACTGATAGCCATGAGAGATGTACCACAGGGGCACTGATAGCCATGAGAGATGTACCACAGGGGGCACTGATAGCCATGAGAGATGTACCACAGGGGCACTGATAGCGATGAGAGATATACCTCAGGGGGTACTGATAGCCATGAGAGATTTACCACAGGGGCACTGATAGCCATGAGAGATGTACCACAGGGGCACTGATAGCCATGAGAGATGTACCACAGGGGCACTGATAGCCATGAGAGATGTACCACAGGGGCACTGATAGCCATGAGAGATGTACCACAGGGGCACTGATAGCCATGAGAGATGTACCACAGGGGACACTGATAGTCATGAGAGATGTACCACAGGGGCACTGATAGCCATGAGAGATGTACCACAGGGGGCACTGATAGCCATGAGAGATGTACCACAGGGGCACTGATAGCCATGAGAGATGCACCACAGGGGGCACTAAAAGCCATGAGAGATGTACCACAGGGGGCACTGCTAGCCATGAGAGATGTACCACAGGGGGCACTGATAGCCATGAGAGATGTACCACAGGGGCACTGATAGTCATGAGAGATGTACCACAGGGGCACTGATAGCCATGAGAGATGTACCACAGGGGGCACTGATAGCCGTGAGAGATGTACCACAGGGGGCACAGGGGCACTGATAGTCATGAGAGATGTACCACAGGGGGCACAGGGGCACTGATAGTCATGAGAGATGTACCACAGGGGCACTGATAGCCATGAGAGATGTACCACAGGGGGCACTGATAGCCATGAGAGATGTACCACAGGGGGCACTGATAGCCATGAGAGATGTACCACAGGGGAACTGATAGCCATGAGAGATGTACCACAGGGGCACTGATAGCCATGAGAGATGTACCACAGGAGGCACTAATAGCCATGAGAGATGTACCACAGGGGCACTGATAGCCATGAGAGATGTACCACATGGGGCACTGATAGCCATGAGAGATGTACCACAGGGGCACTGATAGTCATGAGAGATGTACCACAGGTGGCACTGATAGCCATGAGAGATGTACCACAGGGGCACTGATAGCCATGAGAGATGTACCATAGGGGCACTGATAGCCATGATAGATATACCACAGGGGGCACTGATAGTCATGAGAGATGTACCACAGGGGCACTGAGAGCCATGAGAGATATACCACAGGGGGCACTGATAGCCATGAGAGATGTACCACAGGGGGCACTGATAGCCATGAGAGATGTACCACAGGGGGCACTGATAGCCATGAGAGATGTACCACAGGGGGCACTGATAGCCATGAGAGATGTACCACAGGGGCACTGATAGTCATGAGAGATGTACCACAGGGGCACTGATAGCCATGAGAGATGAACAACAGGGGGCACTGATAGCCATGAGAGATGTACCACAAGGGGCACAGGGGCACTGATAGTCATGAGAGATGTACCACAGGGGGCACAGGGGCACTGATAGTCATGAGAGATGTACCACAGGGGCACTGATAGCCATGATATATGTACCACAGGGGGCACTGATAGCCATGAGAGATGTACCACAGGGGGCACTGATAGCCATGAGAGATGTACCACAGAAGGCACTGATAGCCATGAGAGATGTACCACAGGGGCACTGATAGCCATGAGAGATGTACCACATGGGGCACTGATAGCCATGAGAGATGTACCACAGGGGCACTAATAGTCATGAGAGATGTACCACAGGTGGCACTGATAGCCATGAGAGATGTACCACAGGGGCACTGATAGCCATGAGAGATGTACCACAGGGGCACTGATAGTCATGAGAGATGTACCACAGGGAGCACTGATAGTCATGAGTGATGTACCACAGGGGGCACTGATAGCCATGAGAGATGTACCATAGGGGCACTGATAGCCATGATAGATATACCACAGGGGGCACTGATAGTCATGAGAGATGTACCACAGGGGCACTGATAGCCATGAGAGATGTACCATAGGGGCACTGATAGCCATGATAGATATACCACAGGGGGCACTGATAGTCATGAGAGATGTACCACAGGGGCACTGAGAGCCATGAGAGATATACCACAGGGGGCACTGATAGCCATGAGAGATGTACCACAGGGGGCACTGATAGCCATGAGAGATGTACCACAGGGGGCACTGATAGCCATGAGAGATGTACCACAGGGGGCACTGATAGCCATGAGAGATGTACCACAGGGGCACTGATAGTCATGAGAGATGTACCACAGGGGCACTGATAGCCATGAGAGATGAACAACAGGGGGCACTGATAGCCATGAGAGATGTACCACAAGGGGCACAGGGGCACTGATAGTCATGAGAGATGTACCACAGGGGGCACAGGGGCACTGATAGTCATGAGAGATGTACCACAGGGGCACTGATAGCCATGATATATGTACCACAGGGGGCACTGATAGCCATGAGAGATGTACCACAGGGGGCACTGATAGCCATGAGAGATGTACCACAGAAGGCACTGATAGCCATGAGAGATGTACCACAGGGGCACTGATAGCCATGAGAGATGTACCACATGGGGCACTGATAGCCATGAGAGATGTACCACAGGGGCACTAATAGTCATGAGAGATGTACCACAGGTGGCACTGATAGCCATGAGAGATGTACCACAGGGGCACTGATAGCCATGAGAGATGTACCACAGGGGCACTGATAGTCATGAGAGATGTACCACAGGGAGCACTGATAGTCATGAGTGATGTACCACAGGGGGCACTGATAGCCATGAGAGATGTACCATAGGGGCACTGATAGCCATGATAGATATACCACAGGGGGCACTGATAGTCATGAGAGATGTACCACAGGGGCACTGATAGCCATAAGAGATGTACCACAGGATGCACTGATAACAATGAGAGATGTACCACAGGGGACACTGATAGTCATGAGAGATGTACCACAGGGGACACTGATACCCATGAGAGATGTACCACAGGGGGCACTGATAGCCATGAGATATGTACCACAGGGAACACTGATAGCCATGAGAGATGTACCACAGGGGACACTGATAGTCATGAGAGATGTACCACAGGGGGCACTGATAGCCATGAGAGATGTACGACAGGGGGCACTGATAGCCATGTGAGATGTACCACAGGGGGCACTGATAGCCATGAGAGATGTACCACAGGGGGCATTGATAGCCAATGAGAGATGTACCACAGGGGGCACTGATAGCCATGAGAGATGTACCACAGGGGGCATTGATAGCCATGAGAGATGTACCACAGGAGGCACTGATAGCCATGAGAGATGTACCACAGGGGGCACTGATAGCCATGAGAGATGTACCACAGGGAACACTGATAACCATGAGAGATGTACCACAGGGGGCAGTGATAGTCATGAGAGATGTACCACAGGGGGCACTGATAGTCATGAGAGATGTACCACAGGGGACACTGATAGTCATGAGAGATGTACCACAGGGGGCGCTGATAGCCATGAGAGATGTACCACAGGGGGCACTGATAGCCATGAGAGATGTACCACATGGGACACTGATAGCCATGAGAGATGTACCACAGGGGGCACTGATAGCCATGAGAGATGTACCACAGGGGGCACAGATAGTCATGAGAGATGTACCACAGGGGCACTCATAGTCATGAGAGATGTACCACAGGGGCACTGATAGTCATGAGAGATGTACCACAGGGAGCACTGATAGTCATGAGAGATGTACCACAGGGGGCACTGATAGTCATGAGAGATGTACCACAGGGGCACTGATAGTCATGAGAGATGTACCACAGGGAGCGCTGATAGTCATGAGAGATGTACCACAGGGGCACTGATAGCCATGAGAGATGTACCACAGGTGGCACTGATAACCATGAGAGATATACCACAGGTGGCACTGATAGTCATGAGAGATGTACCACAGGGGGCACTGGTAGCCATGAGAGATGTACCATAGGGGTCACTGGTTGCAATGAGAGATGTACCACAGAGGGCACCACAGAGGGCACTGATAGCCATGAGAGATGTACCATAGGGGGCACTGGTTGCAATGAGAGATGTACCACAGAGGGCACCACAGATGGCACTGATAGCCATGAGAGATGTCCCCTCAAGCTCAGTGATCATAATAAGTTGTTATTTACTCTAAATACCAAAAGCGAAAAAACGTTCCTGCTTTGTGTTTGACATTTTACCATTCTCTGCTTTTAAAGCTTTTCCTTTAATGATAATTTAGGTTTGATAAATACACAGATTGCATCCACTTGTTCAGAGGGCTTGAATTCATTGTTTTATCAGTAAATGGTTTTATGGTAAATACATTTTTTTTCGCAAAAACACAGCTAGCATTAAGCTTTTTGCGCATGTCGGGTTCCTCTCATATTACAAGTTGCAAATAGTACAACATATTTTGCGCTAGCGGTTACCCGAACAGAGCAATAATCCTAACTTTATTTTTCCCCACTAGAAATCAATGGAGAAAAAAATATGAAAAAAAACACCCTACCATAAGTCCCGATCCTAATAACCCCTAAAACGTTATCCCCTCACCCCCACATCGCAAAGTACCTAAATAAACTTTTAACCCCTAAACTGCCATCCCTTCACATTTCAATAACTGTTAGGTGCTATTTTCAGGGGGGGGAGTGTCAGTCAGCACTTGACCTGGATCATACACTGTCACCTGGAAATGAATGGGTTACTTGATAACTGGATATCTCAGAGAACAGAAATCAGACCACGCAGCAATCAGTCTAACATCTGCTCTGTTTATTAGAAGATGAACACTACATTTTATAGGCAGTGGTTACAGCATATAGGGTTAACACAGTGACGCGTTCATGACTACATCATTTTACACAGTGTTTTTCAGGAAAGAAATAAGATCATTATTATAATTGGGTAAAATAGAGTTTTGAGAAGAAGTGTTTCTATAACCATAATAAAGGTACATCTGGACCCATAGCCCAGCCCAAAGCAAAGTAGTGTGGGCATCTTATAGAGATAATGGCTTCCAGGCGCATCGCCAGGAACATTCACAAGGCCATTCTAGCTATACAAAGATTCATAACATCTACATCTTTCTCACTACATAATAAGCTGCTATAATAAACCTTTCTTAGACAAGATGGATGCCTAAGACCAAAATGGCAACTAAAACAAGATGGCGTCGGTAAGGCTAAAATATCCTAACAATAACTAAATAGAACTATTAACCGCTAAACTGCCATCTCCCCACATTAAGTAACTAAATAAACTACTAACCCCTAAAACACCCCCCCACACATTGCAGATTAACTAAATAAACTATTAACCCCTAAACCGACATCCCCCAACACAAAGTAATAAACTTACATCTAAACCCCCTAATCTAACAAATCTTCAAATTAAAATCAGCCAATAGAATAAAAGGAAAAAGCGTTCATTCTATTGGCTGATTCTAGTCAGCCAATAGGAATGCAAGGGTAGCCCTATTTAAAAGTGTTACTGATATTCACTATTCAGTGTGTGGCTGAGGACCATATGAAGTGGACCTTAATGTTCAAGCTCACAAGAAGAGGACCGACGTTGCCGCCGCCATCAACAAGATGAAGGAGATGGACAGCCGCCTGGATGAAGATGGATCTCCACCTCGATGAAGAAGATCATCAGTAAGTACCTTTATTGGGTTAGTGATAGCTGTTGTTTTTTGGGGGGTTTTGAAAGGTGTTTTTTATAGATAAGGTTGTTTTTTTTTAGATTTGGGCAGTAAAAGAGCTGAATGGGTAATTAATATTTATTTAGTTCTTTTTTATATTTTGGGGGTGGGGGATGACATTTTAGAGGGGTTAGTGGGTTTTTTTCCCTAAAAAGCTGATCACTCTACGACAATATCCTACAAAAGGTCCATTTAAGAGCTATTGGAAGTTTAATTTTAGAATATGGCTTTTTTTCGTAATAACTTTTTTTTTGTAATTTTAGGGGGTTTTTGCAATTTTTTTTATTTAAAGGTAGTTAGTTTTTTTTGTAAATTTAGGGTTATTTTAATTTGAGTTAAGTTAAGGGGTGTTAGGTTAGGAGGTTTAGATGTCAATTTATTACTTTGTGTTGTGGGGGGATGACTGTTTAGGGGTTAGAAGTTTTTACTTACTTTATGATGTGTGGGGATGACAGCGTGGGGGGTTAATAGTTTATTTACTTTGCGATGTGAGGGTATGGAAGTATAGGGGTTAATTTATGAGTGTAAGTGTACTCTGTAATGTATTTTTAAAGTGTTTTGTGCAACTTTTTAGTTTCGGAAACCAGTTACCACAGCTCTTAGATCGCAGAAAGGATTGAAGCATAAAAGATAATTGCCCTAGCACTATCACGATTTCGCTCAGCCTATAATATCAGTGGAATGAAAATGGATCAAGAAAAAGTGTTTGCACTAGCGCAAACCGTTTGCGCCTCACTTGTAATCTAGCCTTTTGTTAATAGTAACTGCACAGTTCAAAATTACTATGTAGTAGCAGGAAACATAGCAAAAGGCCAGTTGTGTCTATCTGAGTTGCTTTGCACACAGTTATCTGATGATGGATTTCTAGTGTTCTGTCACCAGAAATAAACTGTGCAATGTGCACTACATAACACTTTTGTTAGCAGAATACATTTTTCATAAAGTTTGTTGGCCCAGCTGTAAATAAATCAACTCACAATATCTAAATGTGGTGATTTAAGACTCCTACTAAGTGGCATAAAACCAGAGACTAAGAAACTGATATCACTTTATCAAGCCCATCATTCACATGAACACATTTTTGAATAGTGAAGTTATTACCAAATATGGAATAGAAGACTCTTGCACAGTGACTATTAACTTTAAAAAGCTTGAGTTACAATATTAATATAATACAATTTTATTTATTGAAAAAAAAAATCATATGAAATTTGA
This sequence comes from Bombina bombina, assembly GCF_027579735.1. NCBI lineage: Eukaryota > Metazoa > Chordata > Amphibia > Anura > Bombinatoridae > Bombina > Bombina bombina. The sequence continues at coordinate 13,591,132 of NC_069509.1, read as the reverse complement.
ATAAATGTTTAATATTGTTACAGGAAAGCTAGGGGGGAACTGCTGATGAGTTCATGGATTCAAGGGGGCAGTGGCTGAAAAAATGTTGGGAACCAATGCCTTAGACTATGAATTACAACTGACCACATCAAAGCCTGAAACTGGGAGCTGATTAGTAATTTGGCATTTTTGCTTGTACTTTTGCTTTGTTTAACACAAAGGAGGAAGGTAAACAAAAGATGCTACATACTTACCAAGCTTGTGTTAACCCATTAACTGCCAGAAAGGACTGTAATGTATTGAGAATCAAAACCCAATGTCTAATCCTAAAACTATTCTTCTCCCCAAACCCTAATTAGTATGTAGGATAGTATATACTATCCCAGTCATTAATTAGTACATAGGATAGCCTTATGTTTATCCCAAGCATTACTTACTATGCAGGATAGCCTTATGTTTATCCCAGGCATTAATTAGTATGTAGGATAGCCTTATGTTTATTCCAGGCATTGATTAGTATGTAGGATAGACTTACGTTTATTCCAGGCATTAATTAGTATGTAGGATAGCCTTATGTTTATTCCAGGCATTGATTAGTATGTAGGATAGCCTTATGTTTATCCCAGGCATTAATTAGTATGTAGGATAACCATATGTTTATTCCAGGCATTAATTAGTATGTAGGATCGTCTTATGATTACCCCTGGCATTAATTAGTATGTAGGGTAGCCTTATACTTATCACAGGGATTAATTTGTTTGTAGGATAGCTTATGTTATCACAGGCAGTAATTATTATGTAGGATAGCCTTACGCTTATCCCAGGAATTAGTTAGTATGTAGGGTAGCCTTATGCTTATCCCAGGCAGTAATTAGTATGTAGGATATCCTTACGCTTATCCCAGGCATTAATTAGTATGTAGGATATCCTTACGCTTATCCCAGGCATTAATTAGTATGTAGGATAGCCTTATGTTTATCCCAGGCATTAATTAGTATGTAGGATAGCCTTATGTTTATCCCAGGCATTAATTAGTATATAGGATAGCCTTATGTTTATCCCAGACATTAATTAGTATGTAGGATAGCTTTATGTTTATCCCAGGCATTAATTAGTATGTAGGATAGCCTTATGTTTATCCCAGGCATTAATTAGTATGTAGGATATCCTTATGCTTATCCCAGACATTAATTAGTATGTAGGATAGACTTACGTTTATTCCAGGCATTAATTAGTATGTAGGATCGTCTTATGATAAATTACCCCTGGCATTAATTAGTATGTAGGATAGCCTTATGCTTATCCCAGGAATTAATTTGTTTGTAGGATAGCTTATGTTATCATGGGCAGTAATTATTATGTAGGATAGCCTTATGCTTATCCCGGGCATTAATTAGTATGTAGGATAACCTAATGCTTATCCCAGGCATTAATTAGTATCTAGGTTTGTCTTATGCTTATGCCAGGCATTAATTTGTAGTAAGATAGTCTTATGCTTATCTCAGGCATTAATTAGTATGTAGGATAGCCTTATGCTTAGCCCAGGCATTAATTAGTATGTAGGGTAGCCTTATGCTTCTCCAAGGCATTAATTAGTATGTAGGATAGCCTAATAATTATGTGAGGAAGTAATTAGCATGTAGGATAGCCTTATGTTTATCCAAGTCATTAATTAGTATATAGGATAGCCTTATGTTTCTCCCAGGCATTATTTAGTATGTAGGATAGCCTTATGCTTATCCCAGGTATTATTATGTAGGATAGCTCTATGATTATCCCAGGCAGTAATTTGTATATTGGAAAGCCTTATGCATATCCAGGCATTAATTAATATGCATGATAGACTTATGTTTATCCCAGATATAAATTAGTATGTAGGATAGCCTTATGCTTATCCCAGACATAAATTAGTATGTAGGATAGCCTTATGCTTATCCCAGACATAAATTAGTATGTAGGATAGCCTTATGCTTATCCCAGACATAAATTAGTATGTAGGGTAGCCTTATGCTTATCCCAGACATAAATTAGTATGTAGGGTAGCCTTATGCTTATCCCAGACATTAATTAGTATGTAGGATAGCCTTATGCTTATCCCAGACATACATTAGTATGTAGGATAGCCTAATGCTTATCCCAGACATAAATTATTATGTAGGATAGCCTTATGCTTATCCCAGACATAAATTAGTATGTAGGATAGCCTTATGCTTATCCCAGACATAAATTAGTATGTAGGGTAGCCTTATGCTTATCCCAGACATTAATTAGTATGTAGGATAGCCTTATGCTTATCCCAGACATTAATTAGTATGTAGGATAGCCTAATGCTTATCCCAGACATAAATTAGTATGTAGGATAGCCTTATGCTTATCCCAGACATAAATTAGTATGTAGGATAGCCTTATGCTTATCCCAGACATAAATTAGTATGTAGGGTAGCCTTATGCTTATCCCAGACATAAATTAGTATGTAGGATAGCCTTATGCTTATCCCAGACATAAATTAGTATGTAGGATAGCCTTATGCTTATCCCAGACATAAATTAGTATGTAGGATAGCCTTACGCCTATCCCAGGCATTAATTAGTACATAAGATAGCTTTATGTTTATCCAAGGCATCAATTATTATGTAGGATAGCACTAGGTATGCTTTTAAAAGATACCAAGAGAACAAATTAATTTTTAAAACAGACGTAAAATGAAAAAAATCTCTTAAAATTGGCTGCTCTATATGATCTATGAAAGTTTCATTTTGATTGTCACGTCCCTTTAACAGTACTCATTACCTACCTGTGCTTTACATGATACATTTAACACATTTACACCATGATCCTTTGTATTATATTGTTATATTACATTTATATTATATGAAAACACACTTCAGTACTAAGTGTAACATTAAAGGACTCGAAACTTAAAGCTTTTTCTTTAGTGATTCAGATAGAGCCGCAATGTTAAGCAACTTTCTAATTTACTCCTATTATCAATTTTTCTTTGTTCTCTTTCAATCTTTATTTAAAAAGCAGGACTGTAAAGCTTGAGAGCCGGACCATTTTTAATTGAGAACCCGGGTTATGCTTGCTTATTGGTTTGCAAACTGTAGCCACTAATAAGCAAGAGCTATCCATGGTGCTGAACCTAAAATGTTCTGGCTCCTAAGTTTTAAATTCCTACTTTTTAAATAAAGATAGCAAGAGTAGGAATAAATTAGAGCGTTGCTTAAAATTGCCGCTCTATCTGAATCATCATAGAAAAAAATGAGGTTTAATATCCCTTTAACAACATTTATTTATTTAACATGAACATTGCTTGCTTTACATACACGTTTTTGTCTTAGTAAATGCACATAACGTTTACACATATAACTCACATTGTTGTAAACACCTTGCACAGTGTTAGCATGACATTTACACATATAACTCACATTGTTGTAAACACCTTGCACAGTGTTAGCATGACATTTACACATATAACTCACATTGTTGTAAACACCTTGCACAGTGTTAACATAACGTTTACACATATAACTCACATTGTTGTAAACACCTTGCACAGTGTTAACATGACATTTACACATATAACTCACATTGTTGTAAACACCTTGCACAGTGTTAACATGACATTTACACATATAACTCACATTGTTGTAAAGACCTTTTACAGTGTTAACATGACATTTACACATATAACTCACATTGTTGTAAACACCCTGCACAGTGTTAACATGACATTTACACATATAACTCACATTGTTGTAAACACCTTGCACAGTGTTAGCATGACATTTACACATATAACTCACATTGTTGTAAAAACCTTGCACAGTGTTAGCATGACATTTACGCATATAACTCACATTGTTGTAAACACCTTGTACAGTGTTAGCATGACATTTACACATATAACTCACATTGTTGTAAACACCTTGTACAGTGTTAGCATGACATTTACACATATAACTCACATTGTTGTAAACACCTTGCACAGTGTTAGCATGACATTTACACATATAACTCACATTGTTGTAAACACCTTGCACAGTGTTAGCATGACATTTACACATATAACTCACATTGTTGTAAACACCTTGCACAGTGTTAATATGACATTTACACATATAACTCACATTGTTTTAAACACCTTGCACAGTGTTAGCATGACATTTACACATATAACTCACATTGTTGTAAACACCTTGCACAGTGTTAACATGACATTTACACATATAACTCACATTGTTGTAAACACCTTGCACAGTGTTAACATGACATTTACACATATAACTCACATTGTTGTAAACACCTTGCACAGTGTTAACATGACATTTACACATATAACTCACATTGTTGTAAACACCTTGCACAGTGTTAACATGACATTTACACATATAACTCACACTGTTGTAAAGACCTTGCACAGTGTTAATATGACATTTACACATATAACTCACATTGTTGTAAACACCTTGCACAGTGTTAGCATGACATTTACACATATAACTCACATTGTTGTAAACACCTTGCACAGTGTTAACATGACATTTACACATATAACTCACATTGTTGTAAACACCATGCACAGTGTTAATATAACATTTACACATATAACTCACATTGTTGTAAACACCTTGCACAGTGTTAGCATGCCATTTACACATATAACTCACATTGTTGTAAACACCTTGCACAGTGTTAACATGACATTTACACATATAACTCACATTGTTGTAAACACCTTGCACAGTGTTAACATGACATTTACACATATAACTCACATTGTTGTAAACACCTTGCACAGTGTTAACATGACATTTACACACATTAATATCTGGTAATCATATACAAATGTTATCACCATTGTACAGATTATTTATACAGGGAATGCAGAATTATTAGGCAAGTTGTATTTTTGAGGATTAATTTTATTATTGAACAATAACCATGTTCTCAATGAACCCAAAAAACTCATTAATATCAAAGCTGAATAGTTTTGGAAGTAGTTTTTAGTTTGTTTTTAGTTATAGCTATTTTAGGGGGATATCTGTGTGTGCAGGTGACTATTACTGTGCATAATTATTAGGCAACTTAACAAAAAACAAATATATACCCATTTCAATTATTTATTTTTACCAGTGAAACCAATATAACATCTCAACATTCACAAATATACATTTCTGACATTCAAAAACAAAACAAAAACAAATCAGTGACCAATATAGCCACCTTTCCTTGCAAGGACACTCAAAAGCCTGCCATCCATGGATTCTGTCAGTGTTTTGATCTGTTCACCATCAACATTGAGTGCAGCAGCAACCACAGCCTCCTAGACACTGTTCAGAGAGGTGTACTGTTTTCCCTCCTTGTAAATCTCACATTTGATGATGACCACAGGTTCTCAATGGGGTTCAGATCAGGTGAACAATGAGGCCATGTCATTAGATTTTCTTCTTTTATACCCTTTCTTGCCAGCCACGCTGTGGAGTACTTGGACGCGTGTGATAGAGCATTGTCCTGCATGAAAATTATGTTTTTCTTGAAGGATGCAGACTTCTTCCTGTACCACTGCTTGAAGAAGGTGTCTTCCAGAAACTGGCAGTAGGACTGGGAGTTGAGCTTGACTCCATCCTCAACCCGAAAAGGCCCCACAAGCTCATCTTTGATGATACCAGCCCAAACCAGTACTCCACCTCCACCTTGCTGGCGTCTGAGTCGGACTGGAGCTCTCTGCCCTTTACCAATCCAGCCACGGGCCCATCCATCTGGCCCATCAAGACTCACTCTCATTTCATCAGTCCATAAAACCTTAGAAAAATCAGTCTTGAGATATTTCTTGGCCCAGTCTTGACGTTTCAGCTTGTGTGTCTTGTTCAGTGGTGGTCGTCTTTCAGCCTTTCTTACCTTGGCCATGTCTCTGAGTATTGCACACCTTGTGCTTTTGGGCACTCCAGTGATGTTGCAGCTCTGAAATATGGCCAAACTGGTGGCAAGTGGCATCTTGGCAGCTGCACGCTTGACTTTTCTCAGTTCATGGGCAGTTATTTTGCGCCTTGGTTTTTCCACACGCTTCTTGCGACCCTGTTGACTATTTTGAATGAAACGCTTGATTGTTCGATGATCACGCTTCAGAAGCTTTGCAATTTTAAGAGTGCTGCATCCCTCTGCAAGATATCTCACTATTTTTTACTTTTCTGAGCCTGTCAAGTCATTCTTTTAACCCATTTTGCCAAAGGAAAGGAAGTTGCCTAATAATTATGCACACCTGATATAGGGTGTTGATGTCATTAGACCACACCCCTTCTCATTACAGAGATGCACATCACCTAATATGCTTAATTGGTAGTAGGCTTTCGAGCCTATACAGCTTGGAGTAAGACAACATGAATAAAGAGGATGATGTGGTCAAAATACTCATTTGCCTAATAATTCTGCACTCCCTGTAGAGGAAACATACAAAGAAAACTATGCAGAATACAACACTCAGGGCACGATTAAAAGTGGAGAGCTAAATTATCATGCACCTGCAAATTGACAAATGTTCCCGTTTTCGAGCGCACAATAAATAACCAGCCATTACAAGTGGCTGGTTATTGCTACCTCAAGCTCGTACTAGCAATTAGCGCTCAAAAAGTGCCCCAAATGCCCTCAAAATAGAGGGCATTATAGTTTTTATTAAAAAAAAATAGTTTAAAAAAAAACAAAAAAAAAACAACTGCACTAGGCAGTTTTTGGGGTCTAAAGTTGGTGGGAGTGAGGTGTAAAGTGGAAAAAGCCTTTACATTGTGATCTATAGGAACTGTGTGTTCCCAATAAATATATATGCATATGATTATATATATTGTATATGCACATATTAGCACATAAATATAAATATATATTCAAATGATTATATATATTGTATATGCACATATTAGCACATAAATATAAATATATATTCATATGATTATATATATATATTGTATATGCACATATTAGCACATAAATATAAATATATATTCATATGATTATATATATATATTGTATATGCACATATTAGCACATAAATATAAATATGTATTCATATGATTATATATATATTGTATATGCACATATTAGCACATAAATATAAATATATATGCATATGATTATATATATTGTATATGCACATATTAGCACATAAATATAAATATATATGCATATGATTATATATATTGTATATGCACATATTAGCACATAAATATAAATATATATGCATATGATTATATATATTGTATATGCACATATTAGCACATAAATATAAATATATATTCATATGATTATATATATTGTATATGCACATATTAGCACATAAATATAAATATATATTCATATGATTATATATATTGTATATGCACATATTAGCACATAAATATAAATATATATGCATATGATTATATATATTGTATATGCACATATTAGCACATAAATATAAATATATATGCATATGATTATATATATTGTATATGCACATATTAGCAAATAAACATAAATATATATTCATATGATTATATATATTGTATATGCACATATTAGCACATAAATATAAATATGTATTCATATGATTATATATATTGTATATGCACATATTAGCACATAAATATAAATATATATTCATATGATTATATATATTGTATATGCACATATTAGCACATAAATATAAATATATATTCATATGATTATATATATTGTATATGCACATATTAGCACATAAATATAAATATATATTCATATGATTATATATATATTGTATATGCACATATTAGCACATAAATATAAATATATATTCATATGATTATATATATTGTATATGCCCATATTAGCACATAAATATGAATATATATGCATATGATTATATATATTGTATATGCACATATTAGCACATAAATATAAATATATATGCATATGATTATATATATTGTATATGCACATATTAGCACATAAATATAAATATATATGCATATGATTATATATATTGTATATGCACATATTAGCACATAAATATAAATATATATTCATATGATTATATATATTGTATATGCACATATTAGCACATAAATATAAATTCATATGATTATATATATATATATTGTATATGCACATATTAGCACATAAATATAAATATATATGCATATGATTATATATATAGAAAAGGCCCCGGATGACAGCATGGAAGAAGGGCACCTGTGACCCCACTTCACCCCCAGGAGTGGATTATTCCGGAGGGGTGGGGTTGGGGAACTGTTATAAGTCCCAGCACTGGAAGTGAGGTCACAGGTGCCTTTCTGGAGCAGCACGGTAGGAGGTGTGTCGTACACTTACTTACCTGGAGATGGAGGCCTTGTTGCAGGAGTTGCTGTCGGCGGCAAGGAGAAATGGCGAAGATTGGATCCGGCAGCAGTTGTCCACGGCTGGGGAGGCAGCCACAACAGGTCCGGTGGTGGAGGCGGCGGTCGGGAGCGGAAGACGGCCGGCCAGGAGGTCGAGGCCACCGGAACGCTTGAGCCCGGAGGTCGGCAGGAGGAGATCCGGTCGGGAGAGGAGCCAGCCAGCAGGTCCGCAGGAACAGGCGAGGTCGGAGAACGGCAGAGGCCAACGGACTGGAGCGGGAGCTGAGGCCCGGCCGAGGGCGGCGCCGGGGGCTGACGTCATCACGGCACGTCAGCGGGCGGACACAGGGACATCGAGAGGTCGCGGCAGAGCAGGACGGACCGGGAGAAGCGCTCGGGAGTCAGGTAAGCAGCTGAGCTATCGAAGATTGGGGGGCCTGAAGGCTGAGCTATCGAAGAATGGTTTAAAGGGGGCAAAGGGTAAACAAATCATAAGCCCGTAACGCCGGGATAAAGGGGGAATTCAGACAGGTAATATGGGACAACCGGCTGAAGGGTAGGCCCGGCCGGGAACGGGCCCCCGGGGGGGGGGGGGGTAACAGCTGATGGGGGCCTATATGGTTGGCACGGCCAGGCATGAGGCCGGGGGGGGGGAGGGCTGTGGCCCATTGGCTGGTATAAGCAAAAAAAAAAATATATATATATATATAAAGGGCCCGGGATGGTATGCGCGGCCAGGGATAAAGCGGGGGGGGGGGGGCCTGGTTTTGGCGGCAAAGAAATGGGAAGCCATAAGTAGGGGCAGACACGGGTAGCAGCCGGGTAAAAGGCCTGGTACTGATGCGGGACAGCTGCGGGTGACGGCTGGGAGCAGGGCCGGGGGGGGGGGGGTAGCCTGCTATGCCTAAATTTCGTAGTTGAGTAGGCAGTCTAGCCTCCTTTGCAGCGTGGTAGAACTGGTTAATGCACCTCCTTGCTAGTCATTATGTAGTTGCCATCACGTTTCTATGTCAATGTTTTCTCCCCCCCCCCCCCCCCCTCTTTTCGATCTGTTCTTTCTCCCCCCTTTCCCCCCCCCCCCCCCTCTTCCCCCCCCCTCTCCTTTTTTGCTGGGCTGGTGAGGGGTGGGCCGGGTATGGACGGGGCGGGGATACAGGGGCCAGGTACCCAGTATGGTGGATAGGGGTAGGGGGTACAATGGCGCGGTAATATGGGGTTCCCAAAAAAAAAAAAAAAAAAAAAAGAGGTGAAGGGATAAATAGTGACGAATATAGAAAGGGGTATATGGTGGATTGTGGAGGGGATGGTGGGGTTTTGTGGTGGGACAGGTGTAATGATATGTTGTGTTGCAGGGATGATCAGGGGAGAGCTGAGAGCGGAGGCTCAGGACGTCTCTGGAAGAGGCACTCCAACACAGCAGGACCGGTTTACGGAGCCACCGCTTGAGCTCAATGCCAGTGGTGACTTTCCAGATGAAGAGGAGGATCCCTTGGAAGGCTCTTCAGCAGGACCGGTAACGGCGAGTCAGGTAGGAGATCTGTCCGCCTTGGCGCAGATTTTACAGTTATTGTCTCCTCAACGGAGTGGAGGGGGGCAGGGAGCAGGGCTCCAAGGGGAAGGGACGGGGGGTAGGGGTGTTTCAGTAGGGAGAGAGATTACGGCTATATCTACATTGCAGGCGCCAGTAGCAGGAGGTGGGACCGGGAGGAGAGACACGCGGCCGGGTAGGACGGCGACCTCGGGGATACGCAGGAGGTCAAGGTCGCCGCGGAGGAGGACAAGAGGAGGAGGATCACCAGCATCACCCACCTGGGCGCGGGTGGACAGGAGCCGCGACCGGAGCAGGTACGGCAGGGGGAGGTCACCTGCCCGAAGGGAAGCGGTACGGAGGAGGCTGGACGTGAGCAGAGGGAGGGAAGAAGCAGACAGAGACAGAGGCCGCGGGGAGGAAGCAAGGCCAGTACGCGAGGAGGGCGCAGGAACGGTGCAGCAGCCAGCAGGTGAGGTGGCTGGTGGGGCACCAAGTGTGAATGTGGCTGTGCCTGGTGAGAGGGAAGCTATGGTTTCAGGTTTGAGAGCTTTACTTGCGTCTTTGGAAAACCCGGGAAGGGGGACTTCGGTGGCGGCAGCGTGGACCACGCCAGGGCTTACCCCGGCGGTGGGGGGGCCACAAGTAGCGGCGGCAAGCCTAGAAACTCCTGCGAGCAATGGGGGAGAGGTGGTTAGGGTGCCAGAAAGCGCATTACGGAGACCATGTCTCTGTTCGGTTGGCCCGTTAGGGATTCACTTAACCAGTGAATTGAGAGAAAAGATTGGAAAACGGGAATTTATAGAAATTTTCTCCCTGTTACCCCTGGAGCATGTTCTGGAGGTTAAGGAGGATGAGAAAGAAAAAGGGAAAAAGGAGGAGGAGGAGCGTAAGAAGCGTTGGCGTAAACTGCCAAAGACATTTATTAATTGGTCGCGTGCCTTTCGCATCTTGGCGAGTGTCATATGCGAGAAGACCCCAGAGCAGGGGGCTTCCTTGTTTTGTTATTACGAGGAAATCTCCAGTGCATACGGGACCTACGGGGGAACGGCGTGGTGGCGGTACGACGAGGGCTTTAGGCAGCGGTTGGCGGTTCGGCCGGAGATGCGGTGGGACGACAGAGATATGAGCATTTGGCTCGAAATGATGACCCCCTTGAGGGGTGGACATTCCTTTCGGGCCTCTGGGCAAACGCCCGGGGGCGGGGTCCTTGGGGGGGCTGGATCTGCCCTTAGAAAAGGAGTATGTTTCCAATTCAACGACGGGCAATGTAAGTTTGGGGCCTCGTGCAAGTACAAGCACGAGTGTTCCGGTTGCGGGGGTGTGCACCCTTTCGCAAAATGCTTCAAGAAGGGTAAGCAAGGGTCCCGGTCGGGGGATGTGGGTGCATCGGGCGCGGACGCCAGTGAGGGTCGAAAAGATGGCCCCATGGTTAGAGGCTTACGCCAATAAGCGCGGTCGCGCGGTAGATGCGGAGCTGCTACTTACGGGTTTTAGCTCGGGCTTTATGATTCCATTTAGAGGGGAGCGGACGGAAGGGGTCCCGAACAATTTAAAGTCTGCTAGGGTCCACCCGGGGGTACTAAGAGAGAAAATTGGGAAAGAAGTACGATTGGGCAGGATGGCGGGTCCATTTTTGGACCCCCCATTGCCGGACCTGAGGGTATCACCATTGGGGGTGGTCCCTAAGAAGGCCCCCGGGCAATTCCGCATGATCCACCACCTGTCGTACCCTAAAGGTCTGTCGGTCAATGATGGCATTGACCCGGAATTTGTCGCGGTAAAATATGCGTCGTTCGACAAGGCCGTGGGGTTAGTGAGAGCTGCGGGTAAAGGGGCTTTAATGGCGAAAGCAGACGTTGAGTCTGCTTTTCGGCTACTCCCGGTCCATCCTCGGTGCCACCATCTGTTGGGATGCATGATGGACGGGGCCTTTTACGTGGATCTTTGCCTCCCGATGGGATGCTCAATTTCATGTTCCTATTTCGAGAGGTTCAGCTCCTTTGTGGAGTGGGTAGTGAAGCAAGCATCGGGGATTTCATCTATGGTGCATTACCTAGATGACTTCCTGTTTGTCGGTCCGGCCGGTTCGGCGGACTGTGATCATTTGGTTCAGGTTTTTGGGCAAGTGGCGGGGGAATTTGGTATCCCTGTGGCCGCAGATAAGTCAGAAGGGCCTACGACGTCATTGAGTTTTTTGGGAATCCAAATGGATTCCATTAAGATGGAGTGCAGGTTACCGGAGGACAAGGTATCTGACCTCAAAATGGTGATCGGCGGGACGCTGGCAAGAACGAAAGCTACCCTAAGGGATATTCAATCTTTATTGGGAAAGTTGAATTTTGCCTGCAGGATAATTCCCATTGGCCGAATATTTTGCAGACGTTTGTCATTGCTGATGGTTGGAGTTTCTGACCCAAGACACCATGTCAGGTTGACGAGAGAGGTCAAGGAGGACTTGAAGGTGTGGCGAACTTTCCTGGAGGAGTTCAATGGGCAGGTAATCATGCAAGAAACAGGCTGGTCGGACGACCAGCTGTGTTTATTTACAGATGCAGCAGGAGCTCACGGTTTTGGGGCCTATTTGAATGGCCAATGGTGTGCGGGCAGATGGCCCGAAGTATGGGCCGAATGGGGCCTGACCAGGAACTTAACCTTTTTGGAATTATTCCCGCTGGTCGTGGCCCTAAAAATTTGGCCGGAGCAGCTGGGCAACAAAAGGGTTTGTTTCCATTCGGACAACCAGGGAGTGGTATGGGCAATCAACCGGTTAACGGCGAACTCGCCGGCGGTGATACGGCTCCTGAGGGTGTTTGTTTTGGAGTGCCTGAGATGCAATATATCTTTCAGGGCGGTGCATGTCCCGGGACGATTTAACATTATTGCTGACGCTTTGTCACGATTTCAGTGGGACAGGTTCCGAGAAGTGGCCCCAGGAGCGGAGCGGGACGGGATTGCATGTCCAGAGGACTTGTGGTACCTGGGTTGCCAGGAATGGTGAGGTTAATCAGAGGGGCATTGGCTCCTAACACATGGAGGGCTTACGCCCGAGTGTGGAAGCAGTGGGAGCGGGTGCTACTGGAGGAGCAGTGCCAAGGATACAGGAGGAGTGATTTCCTGTTATGGATGAGTTGGGTAGGTTCCTGGGAGAGGGAAGGGCTATCGCCCTCTGAAGTTCGGAAGAGGATGGCAGCAATGGCTTTCCTTTTTCGATTGCTGGGTGTGGAGGATTTTACAAAAAATTTTGTGACCAGAATGGCAGTCAGGGGGATGTGTAGGAAGGGATTCCGGACGGATGGTCGGAGGCCAATTACTTTTGCAATTTTGCAGGGTTTGGTGGCGGAGCTGGAGAGGGTGTGTTCCTCAAGGTATGAGGTTCTGTTATTCAAAACTGCGTTTGTACTGGCTTTCTTTGGAGCGTTCAGGGTGTCGGAGCTGGTGGGAAAGAACCGGTGGGATGTGAGCGGAATGTGGAGGCAGGATGTAGCGGTGGCGGAAGGGGCAGTAGAGTTATGGGTCAGGAGGTCCAAGACGGACCAGGAGGGTAGAGGGACAGTAGTGGTTTTGCAGGCAATTGGCGGGGATTGTTGCCCAGTACGGGTGGTGCGAGAATACCTAGAGGTGGCCGGCGCTGGGGCAGGCCCGTTGCTGGTACATGCGGACGGGACGTCACTGTCGCGTTTCCAGTTTGTGGCAATAATGCGAAGGGTCTTGGGTTTGATGGGTATGGGGGGCCCGGAGTTTGGTTCGCATTCGTTCAGAATAGGTGCAGCGACGGAGGCGGCTAATTTGGGGTTGGACGCTTCGGTGATTAGGAGGATTGGGAGATGGAGATCAGAGCGTTTTCGGGGGTATGTGAGACCGGGTTTGGTGTCCCAAAGGGGGGGGTACTGATAACTTTTATTTGTTTGACAGAGCCAGGGAAGTGTTGGATCGTAGGACATTCCTATGTGTACTGGGCGAGGAAGGCAGCGGCAGTGAAGACAGATGGGATTCAGTTGGGCTTTAGCAGGGACCAGGTTATCATCAGATGGTTCGGGATTCGGGGCATGAAATGGTCCCAAGTGGTGGGCACGGTGGTCGAGCATGCCAGGCTTTTCTCCCCCCCGAAAGTATTAGTGGTGCATGCAGGCGGAAATGACTTGGGATGTATGCCACAAAAAGAACTAATTGAGGACATCAAAAGAAGTTTCGATAGATTGTGTCAGCTGTTTCCAGGTATGGTCCTGGTTTGGTCGGAGATTGAGAGTAGGGTAGTTTGGAGATCGGCGTGGGATGCAAAAAAGCTGGAGGCTTCCAGGCGAAAGGTCAATAGGACTATATCTGGGTACGTAAAGGGGCTAGGGGGCGTTGGCTTACGCCACGTAGAGTTCGAAGGGGAGTCGGGTAAATGTTTTTACCTAAAGGACGGTGTGCACCTCAATGAGGTAGGGCTACATTTATTTAATTTTACTCTTCGGGAGGGAATAGAAAAGGCCTTAGCTTTGGTTGGCGGTACTCGCTAGGGAGCGAGTTGTGGCGGAAGTGCTTGCTAATTTCTGTTGAGGCTTACGCCTAATGGAATATGGTGGCAGTTATGGAGGTGTAAGCTAAGGAATGTGAGGAACGCCCAGCCCTGGAAAGGGTGGGGGCTTATAGGAAAATAAGAGCAAGCACTGAGGTGGATTGTAAATATTGTTGAAAGTTAAGTAAAATGTTAATTTATTGGTTTGTTTAATAAATAAGCTGCGGCCTTTTCTCTCCCAATCAGTTGTTGTGTGTTTATTGATCAAGTAACGAGTAGTGGGAAAATGTGGGGTCAAGAAAAGGCCCCGGATGACAGCATGGAAGAAGGGCACCTGTGACCCCACTTCACCCCCAGGAGTGGATTATTCCGGAGGGGTGGGGTTGGGGAACTGTTATAAGTCCCAGCACTGGAAGTGAGGTCACAGGTGCCTTTCTGGAGCAGCACGGTAGGAGGTGTGTCCCGCCCTCCCTCCCTGAATGGTGAATTAAATGATGTCGCAGCGCTGGCGGAAGTGCTTGCTAATTTCTGTTGAGGCTTACGCCTAATGGAATATGGTGGCAGTTATGGAGGTGTAAGCTAAGGAATGTGAGGAACGCCCAGCCCTGGAAAGGGTGGGGGCTTATAGGAAAATAAGAGCAAGCACTGAGGTGGATTGTAAATATTGTTGAAAGTTAAGTAAAATGTTAATTTATTGGTTTGTTTAATAAATAAGCTGCAGCCTTTTCTCTCCCAATCAGTTGTTGTGTGTTTATTGATCAAGTAACGAGTAGTGGGAAAATGTGGGGTCATGTATATGCACATATTAGCACATAAATATAAATATATATACATATGATTATATATATTGTATATGCACATATTAGCACATAAATATAAATTCATATGATTATATATATATTGTATATGCACATATTAGCACATAAATATAAATATATATGCATATGATTATATATATATTGTATATGCACATATTAGCACATAAATATAAATATATATTCATATGATTATATATATTGTATATGCACATATTAGCACATAAATATATATATTCATATGATTATATATATTGTATATGCACATATTAACACATAAATATAAATATATATTCATATGATTATATATATTGTATATGCACATATTAGCACATAAATATGAATATATATGCATATGATTATATATATTGTATATGCACATATTAGCACATAAATATAAATATATATGCATATGATTATATATATTGTATATGCACATATTAGCACATAAATATAAATATATATTCATATGATTATATATATTGTATATGCACATATTAGCACATAAATATAAATATATATTCATATGATTATATATATTGTATATGCACATATTAGCACATAAATATAAATATATATGCATATGATTATATATATTGTATATGCACATATTAGCACATAAATATAAATATATATTCATATGATTATATATATATTGTATATGCACATATTAGCACATACATATGAATATGTATTCATATGATTATATATATTGTATATGCACATATTAGCACATAAATATAAATATATATGCATATGATTATATATATTGTATATGCACATATTAGCACATAAATATAAATATATATGCATATGATTATATATATTGTATATGCACATATTAGCACATAAATATAAATATATTTTCATATGATTATATATATTGTATATGCACATATTAGCACATAAATATAAATATATATTCATATGATTATATATATTGTATATGCACATATTAGCACATAAATATAAATATATATGCATATGATTATATATATTGTATATGCACATATTAGCACATAAATATGAATGTATATATTCATATGATTATATATATTGTATATGCACATATTAGCACATAAATATATATATTCATATGATTATATATATTGTATATGCACATATTAGCACATAAATATAAATATATATGCATATGATTATATATATTGTATATGCACATATTAGCACATAAATATAAATATATATTCATATGATTATATATATTGTATATGCACATATTAGCACATAAATATAAATATATATTCATATGATTATATATATTGTATATGCACATATTAGCACATAAATATAAATATATATGCATATGATTATATATATATTGTATATGCACATATTAGCACATAAATATAAATATATATTCATATGATTATATATATTGTATATTCACATATTAGCACATAAATATAAATATATATTCATATGGTTATATATATTGTATATGCACATATTAGCACATAAATATATATATATATTCATATGATTATATATATTGTATATGCACATATTAGCACATAAATATAAATACATATTCATATGATTATATATATTGTATATGCACATATTAGCACATAAATATAAATACATATTCATATGAATATATATATTGTATATGCACATATTAGCACATAAATATAAATATATATTCATATGATTATATATATTGTATATGCACATATTAGCACATAAATATAAATATATATGCATATGATTATATATATTGTATATGCACATATTAGCACATAAATATGAATGTATATATTCATATGATTATATATATTGTATATGCACATATTAGCACATAAATATATATATTCATATGATTATATATATTGTATATGCACATATTAGCACATAAATGTAAATATATATGCATACGATTATATATATTGTATATGCACATATTAGCACATAAATATATATATTCATATGATTATATATATTGTATATGCACATATTAGCACATAAATATATATATATATTCATATGATTATATATATTGTATATGCACATATTAGCACATAAATATAAATATATATGCATATGATTATATATATTGTATATACACATATTAGCACATAAATATGAATGTATTAATTCATATGATTATATATATTGTATATGCACATATTAGCACATAAATATATATATTCATATGATTATATATATTGTATATGCACATATTAGCACATAAATATAAATATATATTCATATGATTATATATATTGTATATGCACATATTAGCACATAAATATAAATATATATTCATATGATTATATATATTGTATATGCACATATTAGCACATAAATATAAATATATATTCATATGATTATATATATTGTATATGCACATATTAGCACATAAATATAAATATATATGCATATGATTATATATATTGTATATGCACATATTAGCACATAAATATAAATATATATGCATATGATTATATATATTGTATATGCACATATTAGCACATAAATATAAATATATATTCATATGATTATATATATTGTATATGCACATACTAGCACATAAATATATATATATATTCATATGATTATATATATTGTATATGCACATATTAGCACATAAATATATATTCATATGATTATATATATTGTATATGCACATATTAGCACATAAATATATATATATATTCATATGATTATATATATTGTATATGCACATATTAGCACATAAATATAAATATATATTCATATGATTATATATATTGTATATGCACATATTAGCACATAAATATAAATATATATTCATATGATTATATATATTGTATATGCACATATTAGCACATAAATATAAATATATATTCATATGATTATATATATTGTACATGCACATATTAGCACATAAATATAAATATAAATTCATATGATTATATATATATTGTATATGCACATATTAGCACATAAATATAAATATATATTCATATGATTATATATATTGTATATGCACATACTAGCACATAAATATATATATATATTCATATGATTATATATATTGTATATGCACATATTAGCACATAAATATAAATATATATTCATATGATTATATATATTGTATATGCACATATCAGCACATAAATATAAATATATATTCATATGATTATATATATTGTATATTCACATATTAGCACATAAATATATATATTCATATGATTATATATATTGTATATGCACATATTAGCACATAAATATAAATATATATTCATATGATTATATATATTGTATACGCACATATTAGCACATAAATATAAAAACATATGCATATGATTATATATATTGTATATGCACATATTAGCACATAAATATAAATACATATGCATATGATTATATATATTGTATATGCACATATTAGCACATAAATATAAATATATATTCATATGATTATATATATTGTATATGCACATATTAGCACATACATATAAATATATATTCATATGATTATATATATTGTATATGCACATATTAGCACATAAATATAAATATATATTCATATGATTATATATATTGTATATGCACATATTAACACATAAATATAAATATATATACATATGATTATATATATTGTATATGCACATATTAGCACATAAATATAAATATATATGCATATGATTATATATATTGTATATGCACATATTAACACATAAATATAAATATATATACATATGATTATATATATTGTATATGCACATATTAGCACATAAATATAAATATATATACATATGATTATATATATTGTATATGCACATATTAGCACATAAATATAAATATATATACATATGATTATATATATTGTATATGCACATATTAGCACATAAATATAAATATATATATTCATATGATTATATATATTGTATATGCACATATTAACACATAAATATAAATATATATACATATGATTATATATATTGTATATGCACATATTAGCACATAAATATAAATATATATACATATGATTATATATATTGTATATGCACATATTAGCACATAAATATAAATATATATACATATGATTATATATATTGTATATGCACATATTAACACATAAATATAAATATATATACATATGATTATATATATTGTATATGCACATATTAGCACATAAATATAAATATATATGCATATGATTATATATATTGTATATGCACATATTAACACATAAATATAAATATATATACATATGATTATATATATTGTATATGCACATATTAGCACATAAATATAAATATATATACATATGATTATATATATTGTATATGCACATATTAGCACATAAATATAAATATATATACATATGATTATATATATTGTATATGCACATATTAGCACATAAATATAAATATATATATTCATATGATTATATATATTGTATATGCACATATTAACACATAAATATAAATATATATACATATGATTATATATATTGTATATGCACATATTAGCACATAAATATAAATATATATACATATGATTATATATATTGTATATGCACATATTAGCACATAAATATAAATATATATACATATGATTATATATATTGTATATGCACATATTAACACATAAATATAAATATATATACATATGATTATATATATTGTATATGCACATATTAGCACATAAATATAAATATATATTCATATGATTATATATATTGTATATGCACATATTAGCACATAAATATAAATATATATACATATGATTATATATATTGTATATGCACATATTAGCACATAAATATAAATATATATTCATATGATTATATATATTGTATATGCACATATTAGCACATAAATATAAATATATATACATATGATTATATATATTGTATATGCACATATTAGCACATAAATATAAATATATATGCATATGATTATATATATATTGTATATGCACATATTAGCACATAAATATAAATATATATGCATATGATTATATATATTGTATATGCACATATTAGCACATAAATATAAATATATATTCATATGATTATATATATTGTATATGCACATATTAGCACATAAATATAAATATATATTCATATGATTATATATATTGTATATGCACATATTAGCACATAAATATAAATATATATTCATATGATTATATATATTGTATATGCACATATTAGCACATAAATATAAATATATATTCATATGATTATATATATATTGTATATGCACATATTAGCACATAAATATAAATATATATGCATATGATTATATATATTGTATATGCACATATTAGCACATAAATATAAATATATATTCATATGATTATATATATTGTATATGCACATATTAGCACATAAATATAAATATATATGCATATGATTATATATATTGTATATGCACATATTAGCACATAAATATAAATATATATGCATATGATTATATATATTGTATATGCACATATTAACACATAAATATAAATATATATTCATATGATTATATATATTGTATATGCACATATTAGCACATAAATATAAATATATATTCATATGATTATATATATTGTATATGCACATATTAGCACATACATATAAATATATATTCATATGATTATATATATTGTATATGCACATATTAGCACATAAATATAAATATATATTCATATGATTATATATATTGTATATGCACATATTAACACATAAATATAAATATATATACATATGATTATATATATTGTATATGCACATATTAGCACATAAATATAAATATATATGCATATGATTATATATATTGTATATGCACATATTAGCACATAAATATAAATATATATACATATGATTATATATATTGTATATGCACATATTAGCACATAAATATAAATATATATTCATATGATTATATATATTGTATATGCACATATTAGCACATAAATATAAATATATATTCATATGATTATATATATTGTATATGCACATATTAGCACATAAATATAAATATATATTCATATGATTATATATATTGTATATGCACATATTAGCACATAAATATAAATATATTCATATGATTATATATATTGTATATGCACATATTAGCACATAAATATAAATATATATACATATGATTATATATATTGTATATGCACATATTAGCACATAAATATAAATATATATACATATGATTATATATATTGTATATGCACATATTAGCACATAAATATAAATATATATACATATGATTATATATATTGTATATGCACATATTAGCACATAAATATAAATATATATGCATATGATTATATATATTGTATATGCACATATTAACACATAAATATAAATATATATACATATGATTATATATATTGTATATGCACATATTAGCACATAAATATAAATATATATACATATGATTATATATATTGTATATGCACATATTAGCACATAAATATAAATATATATATTCATATGATTATATATATTGTATATGCACATATTAGCACATAAATATAAATATGTATTCATATGATTATATATATTGTATATGCACATATTAGCACATAAATATAAATATATATTCATATGATTATATATATTGTATATGCACATATTAGCACATAAATATAAATATGTATTCATATGATTATATATATTGTATATGCACATATTAGCACATAAATATAAATATATATACATATGATTATATATATATTGTATATGCACATATTAGCACATAAATATAAATATATATACATATGATTATGTATATATTGTATATGCACATATTAGCACATAAATATATATATTCATATGATTATATATATTGTATATGCACATATTAGCACATAAATATAAATATATATTCATATGATTATATATATATTGTATATGCACATATTAGCACATAAATATAAATATATATTCATATGATTATATATATTGTATATGCACATATTAGCACATAAATATAAATATATATGCATATGATTATATATATTGTATATGCACATATTAGCACATAAATATAAATACATATTCATATGATTATATATATTGTATATGCACATATTAGCACATAAATATAAATATATATTCATATGATTATATATATTGTATATGCACATATTAGCACATAAATATAAATATATATGCATATGATTATATATATTGTATATGCACATATTAGCACATAAATATAAATATATATTCATATGATTATATATATTGTATATGCACATATTAGCACATAAATATAAATATATATTCATATGATTATATATATTGTATATGCACATATTAACACATAAATATAAATATATATGCAAATGATTATATATATTGTATATGCACATATTAGCACATAAATATAAATACATATTCATATGATTATATATATTGTATATGCACATATTAGCACATAAATATAAATATATATTCATATGATTATATATATTGTATATGCACATATTAGCACATAAATATAAATATATATTCATATGATTATATATATTGTACATGCACATATTAGCACATAAATATAAATATATATTCATATGATTATATATATTGTATATGCACATATTAGCACATAAATATATATATTCATATGATTATATATATTGTATATGCACATATTAGCACATAAATATAAATATATATTCATATGATTATATATATTGTATATGCACATATTAGCACATAAATATAAATATATATTCATATGATTATATATATTGTATATGCACATATTAGCACATAAATATATATTCATATGATTATATATATTGTATATGCACATATTAGCACATAAATATATATTCATATGATTATATATATTGTATATGCACATATTAGCACATAAATATATATTCATATGATTATATATATTGTATATGCACATATTAGCACATAAATATAAATATATATTCATATGATTATATATATATATATATATTGTATATGCACATATTAGCACATAAATATAAATATATATTCATATGATTATATATATTGTATATGCACATATTAGCACATTAATATAAATATATATTCATATGATTATATATATTGTACATGCACATATTAGCACATAAATATAAATATATATTCATATGATTATATATATTGTATATGCACATATTAGCACATAAATATATATATTCATATGATTATATATATTGTATATGCACATATTAGCACATAAATATATATATTCATATGATTATATATATTGTATATGCACATATTAGCACATAAATATATATATTCATATGATTATATATATTGTATATGCACATATTAGCACATAAATATATATATATTCATATGATTATATATATTGTATATGCACATATTAGCACATAAATATAAATATATATTCATATGATTATATATATTGTATATGCACATATTAGCACATAAATATAAATATATATTCATATGATTATATATATTGTATATGCACATATTAGCACATAAATATATATATTCATATGATTATATATATTGTATATGCACATATTAGCACATAAATATATATATATTCATATGATTATATATATTGTATATGCACATATTAGCACATAAATATAAATATATATGCATATGATTATATATATTGTATATGCACATATTAGCACATAAATATAAATATATATGCATATGATTATATATATTGTATATGCACATATTAGCACATAAATATAAATATATATTCATATGATTATATATATTGTATATGCACATATTAGCACATAAATATAAATATATATTCATATGATTATATATATTGTATATGCACATATTAGCACATAAATATAAATATATATTCATATGATTATATATATTGTATATGCACACATTAGCACATAAATATATATTCATATGATTATATATATTGTATATGCACATATTAGCACATAAATATAAATATATATTCATATGATTATATATATATTGTATATGCACATATTAGCACATAAATATATATTCATATGATTATATATATTGTATATGCACACATTAGCACATAAATATATATTCATATGATTATATATATTGTATATGCACATATTAGCACATAAATATAAATATATATTCATATGATTATATATATTGTATATGCACATATTAGCACATAAATATAAATATATATATTCATATGATTATATATATTGTATATGCACATATTAGCACATAAATATATATATTCATATGATTATATATATTGTATATGCACATATTAGCACATAAATATAAATACATATTCATATGATTATATATATTGTATATGCACACATTAGCACATAAATATATATTCATATGATTATATATATTGTATATGCACATATTAGCACATAAATATAAATATATATTCATATGATTATATATATTGTATATGCACATATTAGCACATAAATATAAATACATATTCATATGATTATATATATTGTATATGCACATATTAGCACATAAATAAATATTCATATGATTATATATATTGTATATGCACATATTAGCACATAAATATATATATTCATATGATTATATATATTGTATATGCACATATTAGCACATAAATATAAATATATATTCATATGATTATATATATTGTATATGCACATATTAGCACATAAATATAAATACATATTCATATGATTATATATATTGTATATGCACATATTAGCACATAAATATAAATATATATTCATATGATTATATATATTGTATATGCACATATTAGCACATAAATATAAATACATATTCATATGATTATATATATTGTATATGCACATATTAGCACATAAATAAATATTCATATGATTATATATATTGTATATGCACATATTAGCACATAAATATATATATTCATATGATTATATATATTGTATATGCACACATTAGCACATAAATATATATTCATATGATTATATATATTGTATATGCACATATTAGCACATAAATATAAATATATATTCATATGATTATATATATTGTATATGCACATATTAGCACATAAATATAAATATATATATTCATATGATTATATATATTGTATATGCACATATTAGCACATAAATATATATATTCATATGATTATATATATTGTATATGCACATATTAGCACATAAATATAAATACATATTCATATGATTATATATATTGTATATGCACACATTAGCACATAAATATATATTCATATGATTATATATATTGTATATGCACATATTAGCACATAAATATAAATATATATTCATATGATTATATATATTGTATATGCACATATTAGCACATAAATATAAATACATATTCATATGATTATATATATTGTATATGCACATATTAGCACATAAATAAATATTCATATGATTATATATATTGTATATGCACATATTAGCACATAAATATATATATTCATATGATTATATATATTGTATATGCACATATTAGCACATAAATATAAATATATATTCATATGATTATATATATTGTATATGCACATATTAGCACATAAATATAAATATATATGCATATGATTATATATATATTGTATATGCACATATTAGCACATAAATATAAATATATATTCATATGATTATATATATATTGTATATGCACATATTAGCACATAAATATGAATGTATATTCATATGATTATATATATTGTATATGCACATATTAACACATAAATATAAATATATATTCATATGATTATATATATTGTATATGCACATATTAGCACATAAATATAAATATATATTCATATGATTATATATATTGTATATGCACATATTAGCACATAAATATAAATATATATACATATGATTATATATATTGTATATGCACATATTAGCACATAAATATATATTCATATGATTATATATATTGTATATGCACATATTAGCACATAAATATAAATATATATTCATATGATTATATATATTGTATATGCACATATTAGCACATAAATATAAATATATATTCATATGATTATATATATATTGTATATGCACATATTAGCACATAAATATATATTCATATGATTATATATATTGTATATGCACATATTAGCACATAAATATAAATATATATTCATATGATTATATATATATATATATATATTGTATATGCACATATTAGCACATAAATATAAATATATATTCATATGATTATATATATTGTATATGCACATATTAGCACATAAATATAAATATATATTCATATGATTATATATATTGTATATGCACATATTAGCACATAAATATAAATATATATTCATATGATTATATATATATTGTATATGCACATATTAGCACATAAATATAAATATATATTCATATGATTATATATATTGTATACGCACATATTAGCACATAAATATAAATATATATTCATATGATTATATATATTGTATATGCACATATTAGCACATAAATATAAATATATATGCATATGATTATATATATTGTATACGCACATATTAGCACATAAATATAAATATATATGCATATGATTATATATATTGTATACGCACATATTAGCACATAAATATAAATATATATTCATATGATTATATATATATTGTATATGCACATATTAGCACATAAATAAATATATATGCATATGATTATATATATTGTATATGCACATATTTGCACATAAATATATATTCATATGATTATATATATTGTATATGCACATATTAGCACATAAATATAAATATATATTCATATGATTATATATATTGTATATGCACATATTAGCACATAAATATAAATATATATGCAAATGATTATATATATTGTATATGCACATATTAGCACATAAATATAAATATATATGCAAATGATTATATATATTGTATATGCACATATTAACACATATATATATATTCATATGATTATATATATTGTATATGCACATATTAGCACATAAATATAAATACATATGCAAATGATTATATATATTGTATATGCACATATTAGCACATAAATATAAATATATATGCAAATGATTATATATATTGTATATGCACATATTAGCACATAAATATAAATATATATTCATATGATTATATATATATTGTATATGCACATATTAGCACATAAATATAAATATATATTCATATGATTATATATATTGTATATGCACATATTAGCACATAAATATAAATATATATTCATATGATTATATATATATTGTATATGCACATATTAGCACATAAATATAAATATATATTCATATGATTATATATATTGTATATGCACATATTAGCACATAAATATAAATATATATTCATATGATTATATATATTGTATATGCACATATTAGCACATAAATATAAATATATATTCATATGATTATATATATATTGTATATGCACATATTAGCACATAAATATATATTCATATGATTATATATATTGTATATGCACATATTAGCACATAAATATAAATATATATTCATATGATTATATATATTGTATATGCACATATTAGCACATAAATATATATTCATATGATTATATATATTGTATATGCACATATTAGCACATAAATATAAATATATATTCATATGATTATATATATATTGTATATGCACATATTAGCACATAAATATATATTCATATGATTATATATATTGTATATGCACATATTAGCACATAAATATAAATATATATTCATATGATTATATATATATTGTATATGCACATATTAGCACATAAATATAAATATATATTCATATGATTATATATATTGTATATGCACATATTAGCACATAAATATAAATATATATTCATATGATTATATATATTGTATATGCACATATTAGCACATAAATATAAATACATATGCATATGATTATATATATATATTGTATATGCACATATTAGCACATAAATATAAATATATATGCATATGATTATATATATTGTATATGCACATATTAGCACATAAATATATATGCATATGATTATATATATTGTATATGCACATATTAGCACATAAATATAAATATGTATTCATATGATTATATATATTGTATATGCACATATTAGCACATAAATATATATGCATATGATTATATATATTGTATATGCACATATTAGCACATAAATATATATTCATATGATTATATATATTGTATATGCACATATTAGCACATAAATATATATTCATATGATTATATATATTGTATATGCACATATTAGCACATAAATAT
The DNA here is from genome assembly GCF_027579735.1 of Bombina bombina. Lineage (NCBI taxonomy): Eukaryota > Metazoa > Chordata > Amphibia > Anura > Bombinatoridae > Bombina > Bombina bombina. The sequence goes on along the minus strand of NC_069509.1, from coordinate 13,562,759 downwards.
AAATATATATTCATATGATTATATATATATTGTATATGCACATATTAGCACATAAATATAAATATATATTCATATGATTATATATATTGTATATGCACATATTAGCACATAAATATAAATATATATTCATATGATTATATATATTGTATATGCACATATTAGCACATAAATATATATTCATATGATTATATATATTGTATATGCACATATTAGCACATAAATATAAATATATATTCATATGATTATATATATTGTATATGCACATATTAGCACATAAATATATATTCATATGATTATATATATTGTATATGCACATATTAGCACATAAATATAAATATATATTCATATGATTATATATATTGTATATGCACATATTAGCACATAAATATATATGCATATGATTATATATATTGTATATGCACATATTAGCACATAAATATAACTGCCTTGAAAGTCTCCCATAATGTTTCTGTTTTGACTCCACTCATTTCATTATTCTGCATGAACTCTAGCCATTTTAATTTTAGCCATGCCTTAAATTGAGTGTTAGTTACAAGGTACCTAGGAAAAAAAAACCTATTGAAATTTGTTTCGTGCGGATTACCTAGTTTAATATTCAAAGTGTTAATGGCGTGATCTGAAATAAGTATTTCCTGAATTTCAGGTTTCAATTCTAAACGCATTATTTTATCGCTTACAAGAAAATAATCTAACCTAGACAATGTGCGATGTACATATGATTCACATGTGAATTTTTTCAGGTCTGGGTTTTGGATCCGCCAAATATCATTAAGGTGTAATATTATATATTTTGGCTTCTTGTTTACTATTCTTATTTAGTGATGGCTTTAGTCTATCCAATGCGGGGTATTTAACTATATTTAAGTCGCCTGCCACAACTAAGTTTTCCGTAAAATGCGGCAGTAATTATCTTTGTAATTTTACCCAAAAGGCATTATCTGTTTTATTAGGGCCATAAATATTGCAAAATATGAATTTCGTTCCCGCTATTTCAAGTTGCATAATGAGGTATCTCTCATCTTGGTCTGTCTCCATATTGAGTATTTTAAATTGAATTTTTTTATGGAACAGAAGAGCAACCCCTTTTTTCCTATTCAAACATGGTGTACCCACTACCTCCCCTACCCAGTCAGTTTTAAGTTTACCTAATTCAGTTTCGTTCAGATGCGTTTCTTGAAGAAAAGCAATATCTACTTTATGATTCTTTAACTGTTTTAATATCTTTTTGCGTTTCTGTGGCGAAGTTATTCCCCCTACATTCCAGGAGGCAAGATTAAGTACTTTATTCATTTAAAATTAAAAACAAACAAAAAAAGTCAGGCATCCAACAATTTCGAAAAAGGAGGGGCGGAAAATGTAGGGGGAGGAGGTCGAGAGAACGAGAGAGAGAAGGAAAAAAACAAAAAACCAACAACACCAAAAAAAAAAAAAAAAAAAAAAAAAAAAAAAACCATACAAAATTAAAAACCAAAAATACTGAACCGTTTCAGCCTTATTGACTTGGTTCGGCACTCGACACAATATGTTACGAGACTCCATGTCTACATATTTATAGATGTTATAATATCATTCTCTATGTACCTATTTGATTTAAAGTGCAATACTTTTCAATTTTGCAAATTCCCTGGCTTCCTCTGGGGTATTAAGCATCTTATTATCTCCCTTTGTTAGAATCTAAATTTTTGCAGGGTATATGACCGTGGCTTTAATCCCTGCCTGAATCAATTTCGTACATATTGGAGTTATTTCTTTTCGTTTTTGTGATGTCTCGGATGAGTAGTCCTGAAACATCAAAATAGATTTGCCTTCCATAATTAGTGGGGCTTTCTGTCTATAGCACTGCATAAATTTTACCTTGTCCTGGAAGTTTAAAAATCTGGCTATAATCGGTCTTGTTTTAACTGATCCATCTGCTAAAGTTTTTAATGGTCCTAGACGGTGTGCTCTTTCGACTATTAGAGGTAGTAAATTAGGTGTTATCCCTAGTCTCTGAGGTATTAATTGTGATACCAGGTGTATTAAGTCTTGAGGTTCGCTTACTTCTGGTATGCCCAATATTCTAACATTATTGCGACGAGCGCGGTCTTCTAAGTCAGTTAATTTGTATTGTAGGCTTGCTATCTGTGTGTTCTGTTCTTTCATTATGTGTTCTTGGGTTATTTTAGCATCTTCTAAATCAGATATGCGTTGTTCTGCTTCATTAAGTCTTGATGTAAAATGTTTGATTTCTGTTGTCAGGTTATTTATATCTACTTTGATTTGGTCGAATTGTGGTAACATAAGCTCTGCTAACTGTTTGACTATATCCTGTGACTCTGCACTGCTAATATCTGTTGTAGAAGCTGTTGTAGGTAGGTTCCCTGCATTGTCAGTGCTGACTCTATTTTTCTTGTCTCTGGCTTTAACTGGCATGTTTGGTGATTGTGACTTATAATTAGTGATGAATCTCTCCATAAGCAACGAGTTTATTGCAGTATATTATTACTAACAACACCAAAAAAGGAAAAGCAGGTAAAAAATGACCAGAAAAAAGTGTCAGGGTAATGAAGATAAGAGATACAGGAAATAATAAAAAAGAGGCAAATTAGTCTGTGATAACACCAGAAGAAATAGATATAACTAGATTTAAGAACAATATATCACACAATAGTATCTTATCTTATATGATCTTAAATTATGCCATAGATAGTATATGGGTGCCTCTGATCTATCCTACGCTGTTGTATTTGAACCTCTTGTTTAGACAGGGAATTTGGGCCTTTTTCTTTTTTTTTCCTCTCTTTTACTTCCCCCCTTTCTTTCTCCTCCTTCCTAGTCCAATAAGCCTGGTTTCTATTCTCTCAGGCCAACTTATTTTGCACAATGAGTATAGTCGATCTGTAAAGACCCTTTAGCAACACATATATCAGTAGCAGGTTTTACATAAGTACATTAATTACTAGATAGTTAACTCCGTACAGAAGCAAGCCTAAAACCTTGTGTCTATAGTCAACACCAATTTCTTATTCTATTGTATTTATGATTTTTAATCAGCACCCTCTCTTTTTTCCTATGCTATTTTCCCCCTTTTTTCTTCCTTTTTCTTCTCCCCCTTTTTCCTTGCTTTTCAGGGATTTCTGTCTCAAGTTAGGGGTACAGATTATATACAATATATAAGTAGCTTAAGTGCTTACTTAATTTTATATCTTTGCATTTATCCCTAAAAAGACAAAGGAAAGTCAGAAATAACTTTGCATATTCAGCTCAGCAGGCCTTATCGACATTAAATTACACTTTTTAACAGAAGTAGACAAAGAATTACTCCTTACAATATGCAGTATTGCGTAGCATAGGCTACCTTGGTATGCGTTTATCATACAAGAATAATAGTCACTTCAAGGCCTGTTTTTAAGCCTGCATGTACAGGGAGTGCAGAATTATTAGGCAAGTTGTATTTTTGAGGATTAATTTTATTATTGAACAACAACCATGTTCTCAATGAACCCAAAAAACTCATTAATATCAAAGCTGAATATTTTTGGAAGTAGTTTTTAGTTTGTTTTTAGTTTTAGCTATTTTAGGGGGATATCTGTGTGTGCAGGTGACTATTACTGTGCATAATTATAAGGCAACTTAACAAAAAACAAATATATACCCATTTCAATTATTTATTTTTACCAGTGAAACCAATATAACATCTCAACATTCACAAATATACATTTCTGACATTCAAAAACAAAACAAAAACAAATCAGTGACCAATATAGCCACCTTTCTTTGCAAGGACACTCAAAAGCCTGCCATCCATGGATTCTGTCAGAGTTTTGATCTGTTCACCATCAACATTGCGTGCAGCAGCAACCACAGCCTCCCAGACACTGTTCAGAGAGGTGTACTGTTTTCCCTCCTTGTAAATCTCACATTTGATGATGGACCACAGGTTCTCAATGGGGTTCAGATCAGGTGAACAAGGAGGCCATGTCATTAGATTTTCTTCTTTTATACCCTTTCTTGCCAGCCACACTGTGGAGTACTTGGACGCTTGTTATGGAGCATTGTCCTGCATGAAAATCATGTTTTTCTTGAAGGATACAGACTTCTTCCTGTACCACTGCTTGAAGAAGGTGTCTTCCAGAAACTGGTAGTAGGACTGGGAGTTGAGCTTGACTCCATCCTCAACCCGAAAAGGCCCCACAAGCTCATCTTTGATGATACCAGCCCAAACCAGTACTCCACCTCCACCTTGCTGGCGTCTGAGTCGGACTGGAGCTCTCTGCCCTTTACCAATCCAGCCACGGGCCCATCTATCTGGCCCATCAAGACTCACTCTCATTTCATCAGTCCATAAAACCTTAGAAAAATCAGTCTTGAGATATTTCTTGGCCCAGTCTTGACGTTTCAGCTTGTGTGTCTTGTTCACTGGTGGTCGTCTTTCAGCCTTTCTTACCTTGGCCATGTCTCTGAGTATTGCACACCTTGTGCTTTTGGGCACTCCAGTGATGTTGCAGCTCTGAAATATGGCCAAACTGGTGGCAAGTGGCATCTTGGCAGCTGCACGCTTGACTTTTCTCAGTTCATGGGCAGTTATTTTGCGCCTTGGTTTTTCCACACGCTTCTTGCGACCCTGTTGACTATTTTGAATGAAACGCTTGATTGTTCGATGATCACGCTTCAGAAGCTTTGCAATTTTAAGAGTGCTGCATCCCTCTGCAAGATATCTCACTATTTTTGACTTTTCTGAGCCTGTCAAGTCCTTCTTTTGACCCATTTTGCCAAAGGAAAGGAAGTTGCCTAATAATTATGCACACCTGATATAGGGTGTTGATGTCATTAGACCACACCCCTTCTCATTACAGAGATGCATATCACCTAATATGCTTAATTGGTAGTAGGCTTTCAAGCCTATACAGCTTGGAGTAAGACAACATGCATAAAGAGGATGATGTGGTCAAAATACTCATTTGCCTAATAATTCTGCACTCCCTGTACAAATGTTTACCAGATTAACCCCTCAGTGTTCTCTGTCACTTTCCTAGGTTGTTATAGATTATTAATAGACAGAGTATAGATAATGTATAATTTATCCGGCCCACATCAACACATTTTCAATACAATAAATCTTGCTGGCTTTATATAACCCTTTTTAGCAGGAGTAATCAGATAACTATTTGGTACAGCACCTAATATTATTTAAAATAGTTTGCTATGATTAACACTTGTCATGCATACAGCACTTTTGGGACCTGCAAGTGCGTATGACTACCAGTCCAGCGCCTCCAGGCTCTCTGTCCCTTTCTTTGCTCACTGCAGCAACTTGACCAATGAATGTATCTCTCCAAGGGGGCCCATTGTATATTTAGTATTTAGAAGTATATACAGTTCCTAGGTCTGAAACTAGTGTTGCTGCATATGTCCCCTTACGGCAATACTTTAATCCTCCAGTTATTCAATGTTGGTGCGGTATTTGTATCAGGTTACTGGTCTAACACCTTCACTGTGGGTTTTTTGTTAGTGTCTTACTTCTCTGCAGCCTTTCGCCCCTCACCAGTTTTTCCTGACTAGTGTTCACCAAGTTGCGAATGGGCTACTTAGTACTGTAGTGTCTGTGAAAGATTGCGGGTCTCTTAACTCATAGCATACCCCCCTCCGGTTACCTTACCAGAGTCTACCAGTTCGCAGCTGGGGTATTTCTGTACCGTAGCAGTGCTCCACTTCTTATCTGGTAGTACAAAAGCGGAGGCAAGTGGCCAGGGACATAGAGCTCGCCTCACAGTTACGTAACGCGTATAACTCCTATATTAGTGATCAAACTGAAGTGTTCTGGCTAACATATCAAAAAATCAAAAAGGAAAGAGAACTATTTTTGACACAAAAGGTGGCGCAAGATGACCTTAGGAAGAGGTTTTTTTTTTATAGACACGGGGGTAAAGCGGGTAAGGCCTTAGCCAACTTAACTAGAGCCAAAAAAAAAAGGAGCCAATTATAGCCATTAAAACCATGGGAGAACGCATTGTAAATAAAACAGCAATCCAAGATTATATTTGCACATATTTTAAGGAAGTTTACTCAGAGACAGCCATAGACATTCAAACCAAAAATGAATTCTGGGATAAAATAAGAGTCCCAAGACTAGATAAGCCGAGCATAGATGAACTAAATTTACCCATCACGCTATCTGAAGTAATTAACGCAATTAAAAAGCTGGCATCTAATAAAGCTGCAGGCCCAGACCAGCTACCCGCCGAACTTTATAAGCTACTCGTAGAGGATATTGCTCCAATACTAGTTTCCCTATTTAATCAACTTTATATTAATAATAATGCGTGCTCAAAATATTTCGCGGCATCACTTATAACTTTGATCCAGAAGAGATCGGTTCATACAGGCCGATCTCTTTACTAAATAGTGATTATAAACTTTTAATGTCCATAATTGCACATAGATTCAAACATATTATTGGCTCACTTATCCACAAAGACCAGGTGGGTTTTATGCCAGGCAGAAACTCATCACGCAACCTGCGTAAAATTCAACTCGTACTAAATACATATCAAAAACAAACAAGGAATGCCCACGCTATGGATCTAGATGCAGCGATAGTATCAATTGATGCGGAGAGGGCCTTCGACTCCATAACCTGGGACCACTTATTTACAGCATTGGCGAAATATGGAGTCGGGGGCCCTTTTTCTCAGTTTATACAAGTAATATATCAAACATCATCGGCCGCTGTTATTATCAATGAGTCCATTACGGACTATTTTTCTCTGCATAAGGGTTCAAGACAGGGATGTCCATTGTCCCCTTATCTATTCAATTTAGCACTCGAACCCCTAGCGATTCAGATTAGGAAAGAATTGGAGGGGATTAATTTAGGTAAAAGAAAGATAACAACGCTACTATACGCGGATGACTTATTAGTATTGTTATCTAATACAAAAAAAAATATCCCAGCTTTAAATCAAATATTACGAGACTTTGGGGTTTTCTCGGGCTATAAAGTCAACCCTACAAAAACAGAAATTTATTGGTTAAATAATAATAAGAATTCACTACAAAACCCCCCTTTTAGAGAAACAAAGGACCACTTCACTTATCTGGGCATTAAACTATCAATTAATTTTGAAGAATGGTATGATTTTAACTACCCGCCAATTTTTCTTAAAATAAAACACTATATGGAGAAATGGGCTAAATTTAAACTTACATTATCAGGTAAAACTAACCTAATTAAGATGTTATTATTCCCAAAATTGCTATATTTAATGCAAAACCTGCCAATACTAATTAAAAAAAAGGACCTTAATAGTTTCAAACGAGCATGTATACAATTTTTATGGGGTGAAAAAAGAAGGGCAATCTCTTATAAGAAACTTATGTTGTTTAGAACAGAAGGAGGGCTAGCGCTGCCCGACATAGAGAGGTACAATTTGGTCTGTATTGGCAAGATTGCATTGGACTGGCTGACTGGAGCCGACTATTATGCAGTCCTTCCTCTGGAAAGAGTTTTAGTACATCCATTCTCCCTCATCGCCCTCCTTCATATACCTAGAGATAAATGGCCTAATAAAATTAAATGTCTACCGGCTGTCCAGACGGTAATTATTGCATGGCAAAAAATATTACAGACCCTAGATATACCTAGCTCCTTTTCTAAATACTTACCCATCTTGGGAAACCCCAGTTTTGTGCCCGCGTTGGAATCAAAGATATTTAAAAATTGGGCCCAAAAAGGAATTAATCAGGTACATCAACTGATAGATAAAGAATCATGGACCTGTAAGTCCTTTATTAAAATTAAACAAGAATTTGAGATAGACAACAAAGAATTTTATGCATTCTTACAAATTAGACACTACATACAAGAAATACTACAAAGTAATCTGACGATAGATTCCTGGGAACAAATAGACCCTATTATTAATCTTTTTAAGGTAGGCAAACACAGTATTTCAGCAATATACAGATTGATTATTTCTCAAAATGGCCTCAATAATTTACAAAAGATAGCGGAATTCTGGCGGGTGGCACCAGAAAGAATACAAGAAAGCTTTAACCTCATAGATAGAGCAACAATCTCCACCTCCTGGAGGGAGACACATATGAAATTTATAAATAGAATGTATATTACCCCACAGGTAAAAGCTAAATGGGATAAAAGTGTAACATCCTGTCAGAAATGTAAGAATACCAGTGCAGATCTACAGCATTGTTTCTGGTTTTGTAATAAAGTTAAAAAAAATTGGTACAAGATAGGTAACTGGGTCAGCAAAATTAATCAATGTAATTTCCAACTAACTGACAAAAATGTGTTCTTTTTTTTTAATCAGGAAGAAACCATACTTAAAAACACGCGCCAGCTGAACATCATAATTATTACAGGAAGACTCCTAATACTGAAATATTGGAAATCTAAAAAAGCCCCAAATCTGAAAGAATTTAAACAAAAACTTCAAAATCAACTTACGTTAGAGCAAATTGATACATCTGTAAATTCAGAAACACAAGTCCAAAAATTATTTTTCAAGTGGAAAAGTATAATTAAGAGTTTGCCAGAAAATATACAGAAGCAGATAATTGCGCCTTTTAGGGGTACAATCTATATGGCACAGGCTATAATAAATAATGAATACCCCAGATAACTAGCTATAGGGGATGGGCCGGGGATATTGAGGGGGTGGGGGCCGGGAGAACTGAAGGAGAGAAGTGTACTACTTTTCTTATCTCTTTTTTTTTTTTTTTTTTTTTGTTTATTTGTCTTATTTTGGTTTGTATTGGTTTAGCTCTGTTGTTGTTTTGTTTTTTGTTCTTTTACGATATATGGAAAATCTCCAATCCGATACGCTAATAAGGTGTCAGTACCAATCAATGTCTGTATAGAAGTATGTACTGAAATTGCTAAGTATGTCAACAGGCATTATGTAAAGTTATGTATAATATTGTGATGACAAAATGTTGTGACATTGTGAATAACTATGTTGATGGCTCTGAAAAAAAAAGGAAAAAAAAGAAGATCATGTGATCATAGAAATTAAAATACCAAATCTTGTTCATTGCATACAAAAAAAAAACAAAAACAAAAAAAAAAACATAAATATAAATATATATGCAAATGATTATATATATTGTATATGCACATATTAGCACATAAATATAAATATATATTCATATGATTATATATATTGTATATGCACATATTAGCACATAAATATAAATACATATTCATATGATTATATATATTGTATATGCACATATTAGCACATAAATATATATGCAAATGATTATATATATTGTATATGCACATATTAGCACATAAATATGAATATATATTCATATATATATTGTTAGGTTAAGCATCAATAATTTATGAATATCAATAAATAAATTAATATGCAACCGAATTACAACATTAATATTTTTTGTTCTTGGTTTTATGGTCGAATATGTGGAAGAAAAACACACGAAACCGTATAATATCAATTGACAATTTACTTGGCAATACATATTAAAAGTTAATACAATAAAACAATACTAGTACAAAAGACAGAAACAATACTCAACACAGTGATAACATATTACAATACAATAAAAACAAACAAGAATCAAAACAATACTCATAACAGTACCAATTCTAACCTACAGGGCCCAGCCTGCCAGCTGGGCCCAGCATCAACTCCAGTCTTTACTCCTTGCTGGCTCATGGTGGAAAGAGCCAAACCTTTTCAAAGTTCCCCAATTTACTCTAAACATGGGAGGTACTATATCAGGTAGGCTGGTCTATGATGTCACTGCCTGGAAATGAATTCTACACACTGCCCCCCGTGGACCCTCTAGCAAATTGCATAATCATGCTTAATTTATGACATAAATCATTAGTGAATAATCAATATATATATATATATTTACAAATATGCTGCCATCGCTGCACAACTTACCCCTTTGCTGCACGAGTTTCTGATCAGAACGAGGCACCCAATGGAGTCTATGGAAGAGCACTCTCATGAGCGCAATGCTTCCCAGCAATGCGAACGACAGTTTGTGTTTGCATTGCTGTTAACTTGTATTACCAGCACACATTAGCGTGCACTGGTATTAAAAAGTGGAGCGCAAATATCGCATTTATGAAAGCGATATTTAGCGCTCCACTTGTAATCTGGCTCTCAGTGTTTTAAAAATAAAATCTACTCTCTAATTCTACCTGTGATAAGTTTCATTGTAAAAAGTTGGGGGGAAATTCACAATCTTCCTTAACCTATGCCATTGGTTTATTCACTACAGAAAGAACCTTCTATGTCATTCTTATGTAAAAGGACAGTCTAGTTAAATTGATATCTTGAAATTTGTTGTTGAAAGCTAAACCTAGGTAGGCTCATATGCTCATTTCTAAGCCCTTACAGGCAACCTCTTATCTCAATGCATTTTTAAAGTTTTCCCAGTTAGATAGTGCTAGTTCATGTGTGTCATTAACTATCATTGTGCTCACCCCGTGGATTAATTTATGAGTTAGCACTGATTGGCTTAAATGCAAGTCTGTCAAAAGAACTGAAATAAGGGGGCAGTCTGCAGAGGCTTAGATACAAGGAAATCACATAGGTAAAAAGTGTATTAATATAACAATGTTGGTTATACAAAACTGGGGAATGGTAAATAAAGGGATTATCTATCTTTTTAAACAATAACAATTCTGGAATAGACTGTCCCTTGAAATCATTTTATCGCTCTAAATAACAGTGTGACACAATAAAACTGTATATTTCAAGAAAATGACATCTTAAAGGCAGTAAAACAAAGCCCTATTGCTTAAATTAATTTAGCTCATTCATCTGATTGAGGACTTTCTGATCTATAAGTACAAATGAAGTCCCAACATACACGGCTCAGCTTTCTGTTCCCAAAAATGAGTGTGAGCGCCTTTAAGGGGAAGGAAAGGTAATAAAATGTAATGCAAACCCAGTATTCTGCAATTTCATCATCTGGTGGTTCAGAAAACAGCCACGCAAGGTAATAAAATATTTCTAGTGTCAACAGCAGAATCATAACTATTACTGCTCTGATATGAACTTTCAGCTGAGAAAAATGAATGTTTGATGCCCCTCCATAATTCTTCAGGATGTGAAGACTGAGGGATGAGATTGTCAGCCCCAGTGACATCAAAGACAGAAGTGTGGCTAAGCACATAAAAGCTTCTACCACGTGCATTAAAATATAGTTATATGATTGTTTATAAAAATAATGATGGTTATTAATAGACAATGAGTTGTTATCAGTGTCAGTGAAAGGGACACACTTGGCAAAAGTGACAAAAGTAAGTGTCCCTGCACTTGTGCATATAACAAATGATCCTACAATCAGATGAGGAATGAGTATGGAAAATCTCATCTTCATGTACGTTATCAGACGGTGCTGGAAACTGACAATTTTTATGCAAAAGAAGGTGCATAGCCAGGCAGTGATCCAGGAACAGCAGATGGAAATGCCAGAGAAAATGCCATAGTAAATGTATAAACTGTAATGCCCATCAGACAGGTAATATACTCCATATTCAAATAGAGCTAAGATCTGCGCAATAAAGTTACATAGATCTAGTGACAATATAATGAGATCTGCGGGGCTTTGAAATCCAACCTTATACCAGGTACGGACACTGACAGTAATTATAATGGTGTGTAAGGGGATTGCTAAAGCCAGTGATGTTCCAGAAAATATCAGGCTGATATAATCCATTTTTACTGTAGACGGTATCACCTTAATGTCCTGGGAAGTGACTGCAATGCTGGAGGGGGTTTCAATCATTTTGAGTTAAAAAAAAAAATCTCATAGATAAAAATATTTTGATGCCAGACAGGAGCCTTTTTGATGTGATGAGTCTGTAGCTTCTATAAATATTCACCCACCCTTGCATGCTTTACATGTCTTCCACCTGCCTTGTGTTTTTATTGCTTATTCTGGAATATATTAAATCATTTTACATAATCATTTACTTAGAGACAACTCTCATATATAGGAATTTGCATAGATTTATTTGCTTTATGAACCTAATATTATGGTTTTGCTGCCTCTGTGAGTTGCTTGACAGAATTATATTAAGGCTCATACAGAATTTGTAATCTAATGCTGCTGGGAAGATACTCCATAGTTGTATCAGAGATATGTTAGTTTTCGGGAATTTTGACCTTGAAAATGATCCTTAACTAGATAGAGACTATGGTTATATTAGTGGAGGGAAGATTATGGACTAGATTAGTTAGACAAGTGGAGCTCAAAAATATTAGTGATGTTGTGTTGTGCGCTAACACTGCTTAAGTTGGACTTCCTGTGGAGGATGGGTGCCTGAGTCACGTAGCTCTGTAGTTGCTCCAGTGGTTCCACGGAATCCGTGCCCTCAAGATCTTCCTCCAGCCGACAGCCCCTTGGCATCTTCGCTTGGAGTGCTTGTTCTCAGAACAGAGTCAATTGTTGTTCATGCGGACGTCCGCTCCACACGACAAAGGCGTGGTGGTACACGCTCCCAGATATGACAGGATGGGAACAAGAGCAGTAACAGCGCCAAGCTCAAACACACGCTCTGAGGCTGGAGCACAGCAATTGCCTGTCAGAGAGACTTCTGACAGAAGAAAAATTTCCAGCTAATTATCTGGTGGCCAATGGAGGTGAGGACGCTAAAGGTGAGGACGTTAAGGTTTGGAGTTATCCGGGCCTAACAACCATACTTTGTGGCATGACTAAGCCTGAGAATACTTAAACCTCCAGTATTCCCTGGTAAAATGCTTGATAAAGCTGCTTACCTGCCTGTGGACCCATCTCATGGAGCACTACGGTTTGCAAGTATACCTGGTTCCCCTATATACACCATATCAAGAGATGTTATTTGTATCTATTCACTTCTGCAGATATACATTTGAAGTGCAAAACATGAGATTGTGTTATATGAGCTGAAATATTTTCACTAAGTCTGTTTATTCTTGTCAGGCTAGTTATGAGGTTCCCATAAAGCCCTTGCCCCTCTGAAGGGGACTTTATCGTATTTCTTGGTTGGATCAATAATAACTCTTCTTCCCACTATAGCCCAGTGAAAACATCTCTGTTATTCCCATTGAGTGGTAACACTTTGCCTAAGTATTATTACAAGTCTGGGCTGGAATCTGTTCAATTATTGGACAAATTATCACTTTAAAATTGGTCTTTTGGACAAAAAGATATTCTAGACTATGTCAAGATATATACACCCTGTTCATAGAGACACTAGTATACTACCATTTAGGACAGCCTCTTAGATTTGGTGCTAATACAGCTATTAGATATGTGTTGTTTTGCTATTGTGTCTTTCCTCAGGTTAGAGTTTATCTTAACTGTTGCACTGAAACATTAACTTAAACTGTGTTTATAGCATTAAAAGGTTAAATGAAGCTTTGCAGGGAATCCCTGAATATTGTTCTAACTTAATCTAATTCTTATCTGTGACCTTATGAAATAAACGTACAACCATTCATGACCTGTTGATTTCAAATTCTTTCATCCTTTTAGCAATTACCGAAAGCTGGCCATTTCCTTCCGACACAGTTTCCACTGCTGCTCTCACACATGGTGGTCTTCACTTTAGCCATACCCCTAGACCAGGTGAGAAACGTGGCAGTGGTGTTGGGATCCTAGTCTCCCCCTCTTGCACTTATCAGTGCCTACCTCCAATTCCATCTCTCTCCTTCTCTTCCTTTGAGGTCCACTGTATTCACCTGTTCTCCCCCCTCTTCCTCAAAGTGGCAGTCAGCTATCGCCCTTCCGGACCTACCTCTCATTTCCTTGACAACTTTGCCGCCTGACTTTCTCTCTACAAATATACCAACCCTAATCCTTGGGGACTTTAACATTCCCATTGACAACCCATCAGCCCCTGTTGCCTCTAAACTTCTTTTACTTACATCGTCCTTCGGGCTCTCACAATCCACCCTATTCCCTACCCACCGTGATGGACACTCCATCAACCTGGTATTTTCCTACCTCTGTTCTATATCTGACCTCAACTGTCACCCCTTTCCCATTTCAGACCATCACCTGGTCACCTATAATATTAATGCAACAGCTATGCTGTGGATCCGCTTCAATTTTCAAAAACAATTGAACATCTCCTCCCTCACACTTCCACTATAACCTGCCCTGATCTATCACATCCCACTATAATAAAACTCTCTCCTCTGCACTAGACACACGTGTCCCTCCCCAGCTGCGCAAAACATCACGCCATCAGTTGCAGCCCTGGCACTCTCAGCAAACACGCTATTTGCAAAAATGCTCCCGTACTGCTGAGCATGTCTGGAGGAAAACTCACTCTGAACCTGACTTCATACACTATACGTTTATGCTTCATTCATACACTTGTGCCCTTCACTTAGCCAAGCAAACCTACTTCTCCTCCCTTATATCTACTCTTTCCTCAAACCCTAAATGACTCTTTTCCACCTTTAACTCTCTCCTTTACCCTCCTGCTCCACCCCCCTCTTCTGTCTTTAGTGCTCAAGATTTGGCAGAATACTTTTGAAAAAAAAACACATTCTATCCGGAGCAACATCCCAACACCAACTTGCAATACTCCATCAACAGGCCCTGCTACTCCTTCTGCCACCCTCTGCATCCTCCATGCAGCCACTGAGAATGAAGTTTCCTCTTTGCTATCTTCCTCACGCTTCACTACCTGCCCACTCAAGCCTATACCTTCCCATCTAACACCCTCCCTATCTTCTACCCTCACTCCTGCTCTTACACACATCTTCAACCTATCTCTTTCTACCGGCTCATTCCCATCTTCTTTCAAACATGCAATAGTCACTCCCATACTCAAAAAACCCTCCCTTGACCCTAATTTTTCTGAAAGCTACCGCCAGATATCACTGCTTCCACTAACATCAAAACTCCTGGAAAAATTAGTTTACAATCCCCTAACCAACTTCCTGTCCGCCAACTCCTTGCTTGACCCCCTGCAATCTGGATTCCACCCCAAACACTCAACTGTTTACCAAGGTTATGAACGATCTTCTCTCTGCTAAAAATATTGGCCACTACTCCATACTCATCCTACTTGACCTCTCAGCTGCCTTCGACACAGTTGACCACCTATGGTGATGGGTGAAGTGCCTGAACTGAGCACCAATAGCTTCAAACAAAGGATGCCTAGCCGGCCGATATATTGGGATTAGATGGTAGGATGTAAGAAGCGCCTAAGGCAGGTGCGATGTATGGAATGAATCTTATTTATATGTTCTTGTGATTAACAGAAGTTGTCATTTTAATATGAAGATAAAATTATAAAATACATATACAATAAATATAAAATGATACAATAAAACAATATACTGGTGGATCCACCCAGCTAACACTTAACTTGTTATGAGTGGCTAAAAACAAAGGACTGGTCAGTAATGATGTAATGACTTATATACGCTGATATAGCAGAAGAAAATATGAGTTATATGATATGAAATTGGGTATTAACCAATTTAGGAAGATAAGACACACGTGTTAAGTGTGGATGTAAATATAAAAATGTAAAATTAAAAATTAAAAATTAAAGATTGATATATATTTGTGAAAAAAAGGAAATGAAAAATTAAGAAAAATTATGAAAAATCAAAAATTAAAAATATGAAAAATCAAAAATTAAAAATATGAAAAATCAAAAATTAAAAATATGAAAAATTGTGTGTGAACAATCTAAAAATATGAAAATTAAGAAAAATTATGAAAAATCAAAAATATGAAAAATTGTGTGTGAACAATCTAAAAATATGATAAATATGAAGTGAACGAAGTACAAAAAGTGCAAAAAAATGCAGCAGAAAAAATGCAGCAGAAAAAACAGTTGTGGTACCAAAATAAAATAAGTGTCACAATCCTGTTAAATTGTAATCCAAGAGCAAAAGTCACATGAAAAGTTAAACACAAACTTGTTTCCTAATGGTGAGAAGTGTAGTGGTATAGTATACTTGTTTCCGGGTGGTGAGAAGTGTTGTGGTGTAGTATACTTGTTTCCGGGTGGTGAGAAGTGTTGTGGTGTAGTATACTTGTTTCCAGGTGGTGAGAAGTGTTGTGGTGTAGTATACTTGTTTCCTAATGGTGAGAAGTGTCGTGGTGTAGTATACTGTTTCCGGGTGGTGAGAAGTGTTGTGGTGTAGTATACTTGTTTCCGGGTGGTGAGAAGTGTTGTGGTGTAGTATACTTGTTTCCGGGTGGTGAGAAGTGTTGTGGTGTAGTATACTTGTTTCCTAATGGTGAGAAGTGTCGTGGTGTAGTATACTTGTTTCCGGGTGGTGAGAAGTGTAGTGGTGTAGTATACTTGTTTCCGGGTGGTGAGAAGTGTCGTGGTGTAGTATACTTGTTTCCGGGTGGTGAGAAGTGTCGTGGTGTAGTATACTTGTTTCCGGGTGGTGAGAAGTGTTGTGGTGTAGTATACTTGTTTCCGGGTGGTGAGAAGTGTTGTGGTGTAGTATACTTGTTTCCGGGTGGTGAGAAGTGTTGTGGTGTAGTATACTTGTTTCCTAATGGTGAGAAGTGTCGTGGTGTAGTATACTTGTTTCCGGGTGGTGAGAAGTGTAGTGGTGTAGTATACTTGTTTCCGGGTGGTGAGAAGTGTCGTGGTGTAGTATACTTGTTTCCGGGTGGTGAGAAGTGTCGTGGTGTAGTATACTTGTTTCCGGGTGGTGAGAAGTGTTGTGGTGTAGTATACTTGTTTCCGGGTGGTGAGAAGTGTTGTGGTGTAGTATACTTGTTTCCGGGTGGTGAGAAGTGTCGTGGTGTAGTATACTTGTTTCCGGGTGGTGAGAAGTGTAGTGGTGTAGTATACTTGTTTCCGGGTGGTGAGAAGTGTTGTGGTGATCCCGGTGGTGAAAATCCTGTGATGGTTATCCTATTGGTCCTAGTCCTCCATTATTGATAATGTCCTGTAAATATAAAATAACATGTACAAAATTGTCCAAACTAGTATTAGAAGATTGGAAAAGAGCTTACCAGCTACTTGTCAACGCGTTTCGGCCCAGCTATGTGGGCCTTTATCAAGACTGGTATTGCTTGTAAGCTGGCAGCTTTATATACCCTTTGCAAATGAAATCAATTAGGGCATGGTGAAAAACCAGAAGTGGGGCAAACCGGAAGTACTATGAAGTTCGTTTTATCAAACTGTTTCTTTATGCATCCTAATGTGTACTCTTACAAATGTATACAGTTTAGTCAAGTATGATTATAGATTTTATCTAAAAAATTGTCATACATCCTACAAATATTCATTTACAATTGAAATCAGTCAAGTCAAGGTGGGAAAAACCGGAAGTGGGGCAAACCAGATATCATACGATGTTCGTTTTAACAAGCTATATCTTAATGCTTTCCTATGTAAATTCTTACCCATGTTCTCAAATTTATATAGTATAGTCAAGTGTGAGTATAGTTATTTATCCGAAAAACTGACTTAAACCCTACACTTATTTATTATGATTTTAGTGGCCAATGATTGGTTACAATTACTCTAGGCTAGAATCTGATTGGTCTTTGTACTTGTTTACATTTCTGACAACAGCTGATTGTTTCATGTGTCAGCGTGTGATGTTGAAACTTGTTTAGAGCTGCAAGAAAATTGTACGTATAGGACCATCAATTCAGATCAAGGTCTCTATTACTGTTTCCAAGCTTTATTTATACTTGTCACATCAACGTTTTTTATCAACGTTTTTTATACATATAAATAACTGCTTCTATTGCTATTTGGCAGTAACCAAATCCCTTCAATACACTAAAGCATGATAATTATGTGGATGTTCGTTTTTATGAAGATGTTTGTTTTTATGAAAAGTGACAAGCTGCAGTGGTAAAATTCTTTGATTAAAGCTTGTGTTTTGACAGGATTTTAGACTTTATATAGATATTATTTTCT
Organism: Bombina bombina; assembly: GCF_027579735.1. Classification (NCBI taxonomy): domain Eukaryota; kingdom Metazoa; phylum Chordata; class Amphibia; order Anura; family Bombinatoridae; genus Bombina; species Bombina bombina. The sequence goes on along the minus strand of NC_069509.1, from coordinate 13,544,845 downwards.
AAAAGAGTGACAAGCGTATTTAAAATATACCCAAAACAACATTCTTGGACAACATCTGGTCCAATGATGATAAGAATTATCCTGCCATAAACCGCTTTTTGTTTAGTTTAGCCAGATAGTACACATACCTACTATGGCCAGTCTGGCTTGTGATTGGCTCCTATTTTCACAGGATATGGAGCCTGATTGGCCCTCACTCCCTGTTAACAAACTACAGCTGATCGCTGGAGAAGCCTTATTGTATGCTGTTGTGGCACTTGACTTGCAGTACTACTAAGTTAGAAGTAGATTGATTCGGATTTTGGTTCGGATCAATTTGAACTTGGCAAAATTTTAATGAATTTGTTTCGGATTTATTCGGATTCGAATGAATTTGTTTCGGATTTATTCGGATTCGGATAAATTCGGCTGAATTCGGTTCGATTCGGTTACAAAATTTGGAATTTCGGTATGTTTTAGGTGGGATATGCTGTGTATTAGACAAGTATTATGTATTGTATATTAGGTGTAAATACTAGTGTAATACACGGCCATCCGAATCTACCAAATAAAGTCAGTAGTTAAGAGCTTTATGGGCTAACACCGGAATATAATGCTCTTAACTACAGTGCTAAAGTACACTAACACCCATAAACTACCTATGAACCACTAAACCGAGGCCCCCCACATCGCAAACACTATCATAAAATTATTTAACCCCTAATCTGCTGACCGGACACCGCCGCCACCTACATTATAGCTATTAACCCCTAATCTGCTGTCCCTAACATCGCTGACCCCTACATTATAGTTACATAATATAGTTACAAAAACAAACCATATTATCTATCTAACCACAAACACATTATGTGTGAGTGCTCCCTAGAGAATCTACAACTTTAATATAAAGCAACATTATTACAGATCTCAAGGTTAAATCTATCTCTATATATTTGGATGAGAATTTAATACAGTCATCAACTGACACCAACCTTTACCTGAGCCATCTAGAAATTATTTGGTATTATATGCATTGGGAAGCATAGATACTCAACACCTGGGGCTATATTCTCAGGAAATATTCAGGTTGTAATCATAATTTTCTTGTCCAAACAAGGTTCATATAATAACCTTGATTACTGATACAACCTATTCATGTAACCTACACAGTTACAATATAGTATAGATTCGAAGCAACTATATCAGCACTCCCTTATACAAAGTGTTATTATTCCAACCAAGCATAAAAATCTAGTACACACTCTATATATACCAAAGTTACAGCACCTCCTGGGAAGTGATAGGTTGCTACTCAAGCTAACTGAGAGACGGATAATTTGTCAGTGTCAAGTATTCTGCATTACTTGATCATAATTAAAAATAAAAGTACAGATTGCAGACACAAAGCAATCTAAAACATATGAGCCTATGACAAAAGGCATCTGACTATCTACAAAATTAACCACAGACTGTGAATTAGTACACGCTGACTACCTTGTAATTTCAGGCAACAATTCAAACCTAAATACCGATTGTAGATACTAGGTAATTGCAGCACTTGAGCCAATGACAAAAGACATCTAGGTACTAAAAAGATAACATTTGGGTACTACACCCAGAGTTATTCTCCCCAATAATTGCTCATTCAAGTGAGCTTTAAATCTTTTAATAATAAAATTCTTTTATTATTTGAGTACCTAACTTATCACTGTGCCAGTCCGATACTCTGCAAAAACCCATATATACTATACTTATTGATCTTCTCTCAGGAAGAATTCAATACATTCCATCTCTTTATGTATATACATTTATATAGCATATGACTAGTCCTTCACACTTCTTAATTCTGAAACACGGTTAATGGTACTGAGCCATTTGACTAACTCTGCCTATTGGCCCCAACTTTTTGTGTTTTTTAACTTTTTATGTTGTGTGTTCTGTTTTTAAACTAAACTAATAAAAGTTAAATTTTAATTTCTATCACCAACTTCATCCTACCTAGGGTGTTCTAATTACAAACTCACATGGGGAGAATGAAGTGCTAAAGAAATGCATACTTTTTCAACCTCTATAATGCATTCTTGTTGGAGCATTTCTCTTGTGTGTTCATCTATAATAATTTCTATTGTGAAATGGATCTATATGATAGAGTTTATGTCCAGTTCACTATTTAATCCTTTTGGGAACAAAGTTCCTATTCTGAAAATAAGTTCAGCTTCCTTATGGAGTAACTTCTTCTCCATATTCCCTCCTCGATTGTCTTCTCTCACTGTTTTTATACCCCAGTATAATAATTCCTTTGGTTTACTATTATGATGTTCTTTAAAATGTACATACAGTCTAGTGTTGTCTTTTCCCCGTTCTATGCATCTAATATGTTCTCTAATTCGTTCTTTCAGACTTCTGCTCGTTTGACCCAAGTACTGTAACTTGCACGAGCACTGTAATATATATATCGTGTTAGTGTCAGTGCATCTTATAATTTCATTAATTTTGAATATCATATTGTTACTTGTTGAACTTACTGAATTCATTTTAGAACTGTGTTAGCAAGATTTGCAATTGTGACATGGAAAAAAAACTGTTATTCGTTCCCCTTTTAGATCCACTATGGTATTAGTTGTTTTAGGTTGGTATTCACTTGGAGAGAGTATGGGCGCGATCCGATATAGATCGCAGTTTGCGGCGCAAGCGAGGGAACCGGCGTCGCCCGCAGTTTCAGCTCGCAACTTGAGCTATCCCATATAAGTCGCCGTCAGATGCTAACGTGCCGTAAGTCTGACAAACCAGCGATGTCCAGAAATCTGCGCAAGTACAAATTTCTGGCGTCGCCAGTGACTTGCGGCACGTTAGAAACTGCCGGCGCCTATAAAACCTGACTAAAGTCTAAAACACCCGCACTGTCTAACACGCCTCCCTAACATAGCCCGACACGTCTAACACGCCTCCCTAACATAGCCCGACACGTCTAACCCTCTATCCGCTATCCCCCTCACTATCCTAACAATAAAAAAGCTATTAACCCCTAAACCGTCGCTCCCGTACCCCGCCGCCAGCTATATTATATCTATAAGCCCCTAAAGTGAGCCCCTAACACCGCCGCCAGCTATATTAAAATTATTAACCCCTAATGTAAGCCCCTTACACCACCGCCATCTCTATTAAAATGATTAACCCCTTATTTAATCTACCTACCCCGCCGCCAGCTATATTATCTATATTAACCCTAAGTATATTATAGTTAATATAGGTATTACATTATATATATTAACTATATTAACCCTAATTATATTAGGGTTAATATAGTTAATATAGTTACTATAGTATTTATATTAACTATATTAACTCTATCTAACCCTAACACCCCTAACTAAATTTATATTAAATTAATCTAATTCATTTATAAACTAAAATATTCCTATTTAAATCTAAATACTTACCTATAAAATAAACCCTAAGATAGCTACAATATAATTAATAATTACATTGTAGCTATGTTAGGGTTAATATTTATTTTACAGGTAAATTGTTAATTATTTTAACTAGGTATAATAGCTATTAAATAGTTATTAACTATTTAATATCTACCTAGTTAAAATAATTACCCAATTACCTGTAAAATAAATCCTAACCTAAGTTACAAATACACCTACACTATCAATAAATTAAATAAACTACAAACATCTATCTAAAAATACAATTAAATTAACTAAACTAAATTACAAAAAAAAACAAACACTAAATTACAAAAAATAAAAAAAGATTACAAGATTTTTAAGCTAATTACACCTATTCTAAGCCCCCTCATAAAATAATAAACCCCCAAAATAAAAAAAATTCCCTGCCCTATTCTAAATTAAACAAATTTCAAAGCTCTTTACCTTACCAGCCCTTAAAAGGGCCTTTTGTGGGGCATGCCCCAAAGAATTCAGCTCTTTTGCATACAAATACAATACCCCCCCCATTACAACCCACCACCCACATACCCCTATTCTAAAACCACCCAAACCCCCCTTAAAAAAGCCTAACACTACCCCCCTGAAGATCTCCCTACCTTGTCTTCACCACACCGGGCCGAACTGCTGATCCGATCCGGGCGATGTCTTCCTCCAAGCGGCAAAGAAGAATTTTTCCTCCGGCGATGTCTTCCTCCAAGCGGCAAAGAAGAATTCTTCCTCCGGCGACGTCTTCCTCCAAGCGGCAGCAAAGTCTTCATTCTTCCTTCGGCATCTTCAATCTTCTTTCTTCGCTCCGCCGCCGCGGAGCATCCATCCCGGACGACTACTGAACTTGGAATGAGGTACCTTTAAATGACGTCATCCAAGATGGCGTCCGCCGAATTCCGATTGGCTGATAGGATTCTATCAGCCAATCAGAATTAAGTTAGAAAAATCTGATTGGCTGATTGAATCAGCCAATCAGATTCAAGTTCAATCCGATTGGCTGATCCAATCAGCCAATCAGATTGAGCTCGCATTCTATTGGCTGATCGGAACAGCCAATAGAATGCGAGCTCAATCTGATTGGCTGATTGGATCAGCCAATCGGATTGAACTTGAATCTGATTGGCTGATTCAATCAGCCAATCAGATTTTTCTAACTTAATTCCGATTGGCTGATAGAATCCTATCAGCCAATCGGAATTCGGCGGACGCCATCTTGGATGACGTCATTTAAAGGTACCTCATTCGTAGTTCAGTAGTCGTCCGGGATGGATGCTCCGCGGTGGCGGAGCGAAGAAAGAAGATTGAAGATGCCGCCGGAAGAATGAAGACTTTGCTGCCGCTTGGAGGAAGACGTCGCCGGAGGAAGAATTCTTCTTTGCCGCTTGGAGGAAGACATCGCCCGGATCGGATCAGCAGTTCGGCCCGGTGTGCTGAAGACAAGGTAGGGAGATCTTCAGGGGGGTAGTGTTAGGCTTTTTTAAGGGCGGTTTGGGTGGTTTTAGAATAGGGGTATGTGGGTGGTGGGTTGTAATGGGGGGGGGGGTATTGTATTTGTATGCAAAAGAGCTGAATTCTTTGGGGCATGCCCCACAAAAGGCCCTTTTAAGGGCTGGTAAGGTAAAGAGCTTTGAAATTTGTTTAATTTAGAATAGGGCAGGGAATTTTTTTTATTTTGGGGGTTTATTATTTTATTAGGGGGCTTAGAATAGGTGTAATTAGCTTAAAAATCTATTTAATAGCTATTATACCTAGTTAAAATAATTAACAATTTACCTGTAAAATAAATATTAACCCTAACATAGCTACAATGTAATTATTAATTATATTGTAGCTATCTTAGGGTTTATTTTATAGGTAAGTATTTAGATTTAAATAGGAATATTTTAGTTTATAAATGAATTAGATTAATTTAATATAAATTTAGTTAGGGGTGTTAGGGTTAGATAGAGTTAATATAGTTAATATAAATACTATAGTAACTATATTAACTATATTAACCCTAATATAATTAGGGTTAATATAGTTAATATATATAATGTAATACCTATATTAACTATAATATACTGGCGGCGGGGTAGGTAGATTAAATAAGGGGTTAATCATTTTAATAGAGATGGCGGCGGTGTAAGGGGCTTACATTAGGGGTTAATAATATTAATATAGCTGGCGGCGGTATAGGGGGATTAGATTAGGGGTTAATAATTTTTATATAGGTGGCGGCGGTGTAAGGGGTCAGATTAGGGGATAGATAAGGTAGATGACAGCGGTGTAAGGGGTTCTAATTAGGGGATAGATAAGGTAGATGGCGGCGGTTTTAGGGGCTCACAGTAGGGGGTTAGTTTATGTAGATGGCGGCGGGGTCCGGGAGCGGCGGTTTAGGGGTTAATAACTTTATTAGGGATTTCGGGGGGGGGGGATCGCGGTTGACAGGTAGATAGACATTGCGCATGCGTTAGGTGTTAGGTTTATTTTAGAAGATCGCGGTTGACAGGGAGATAGACATTGCGCATGCGTTAGGTGTTAGGTTTATTTTAGCAGCCAGTTTAGGGAGTTACGGGGCTCCAATAGTCAGCGTAAGGCTTCTTACGGCTGCTTTTTGTGGCGAGGTGAAAATGGAGTAAGTTTTCTCCATTTTCGCCACGTAAGTCCTTACGCTGCATATTGGATACCAAACTGCGCGGGTTTGGTATACCTGCCTATAGCCCAAAAAACTACGGGCGACGGCAGAAATATATGCGCGTAACTTCTAGGTTACGCCGTATATGTGATACCAAACCCGCGCAAATATTGGCGTCGCCGGCTTTTGCGGGCGACGATTTTTATCGGATGGACCCCTATGTTTTTAAGGTTTGTGGGTTTTCTGAATATTATATCCGGTGTAAATTTCAGTCTTTTCCCTATGACTGGGTCACTCCTGGCTAGATGCCAGTGTTTTTTTATGATACTTTGTATTTGTTTATGCTGTGCTGAGTAGGTTGTTATAAAAGGTATATTAAATGCGTCAAATTCACTCTCTTGTGTATGACCTTGCTTATTATCTTCTAATAGTTTTTCTCTATCTATTTCTCTAACTTTATTTTTTACATCTACAATTCTTGTTTCATTGTAACCTTTCTCTAGAAACCTATCTTGTAAAATTAGGACTTGTCTATCATAATCTACAATGTCGGTACAATTTTGTCTAATTCGTGAAAATGGCCCTTTTGGTATGTTTTTCTTCCACTTCTCGTGGTGGCTACTATTGTATTCAATATAATTGTTAGCATCAACTTTTTAAAAAAAAGTAGTGGTGCTGATCTTGTTGTCTAATATAGATACTTCTATGTCCAGGAAACTAATTCGTTCTTTACTAGATTCATGACTAAATTTAAGTCCTAGGTCATTGTTATTTAAATCTTCTATGAATAAAGAGAATAACTCACCCTTCCAGATGATGAATACATAATCTATGAAGCGTTTGTAGAGCACGAGATTCGCACCTCAGGGAGTTGTAGTTGAAAAATCTTCTTCAAACTTTCCCACAAACAGATTTGCGTAACTGGGTGCGAATCTCGTGCCCATTGCTGTTCCTCTTTGTTGTAGTTAGTATTTTCCATCAAATTTAAAATAGTTATAACATAGAATAAAGGCCATACAATCTAACATAAATTTCTGTTGAGTGGAATTCATATCTTTATCTTGTTTTAGGTACTTCTCTATACAAGTGTATAAGGAGCTGACATCACAAGTTGCCAATATATAATTTTCACACAATTCAATATCTTTAATTATATTTAAAAAATGTTTTGTATCTTTTAAGTGAGACTTGATATCCCTTACATGTTTCTGGAGAAAAAAATCCACATACTGTGAAAGGTTAGAAGTTAAAGAATCTATTCCCAATATTATGGGGCGTCCTGATGGATTAGATATGTCTTTATGTATTTTTGGCAAAAAATAGAACACAGGTGTTCTAGGGTGTTCTATAATTAGAAATTTTATTTCTTGGTTGTTAATTATTCCTTTTGTCTTTGCTTCTGACAACATAATATCAAGGTTATTTTTCATTTTGTTTATCGGATTATTTACAAGTTTTTTATATGTAACTGTGTCTCCTAGTAGTCTGTATGCTTCTATGAGATATTCATCCCTCCTCCTTTATCAGCCTGTTTAATAATAAAGTTTTTGTTCTCTTTGAGTCCTTTGAGCATTGATTTTTCTTTTTTAGTAGTCATGTTCCATTTAATTTCCTTATTTGTGTCTATTTTGTCTATGTCTTCCTTCACTTTCTTTTCAAACATTTCTATAGCACTCCCTTTTTCCTGAATTGGAAAAAAACTTGATTTCTGTTTAAAATTGGTGTGTATAAACATGGAGTCATGGTTTACAGAATTCATGATTGGGTATTTTATAAAATATTTATTTAGGGCTAGTTTTCTTGTTAAAGGGACACTGTACCCAAAATTTTTATTTCATGATTCAGATTGGGCATGAAATTTTAAGCAACTTTCTAATTTACTCCTATTATCAAATTTTCTTCATTCTCTTGGTATCTTTATTTAAAATGCAAGAATGTAAGTTTAGATGCCGGCCCATTTTTGGTGAACAACCTGGGTTGTCCTTGCTTATTGGTGGATAAATTCATCCACCAATAAAAAATTGCTGTCTAGAGTACTGAACCCCAAAAAAGCATAGATGCCTTCTTTTTCAAATAAAGATAGCAAGAGAACAAAGAAAAATTGATAATAGGAGTAAATTAGAAAGTTGCTTAAAATTGCATGGTCTTTCTGAATTACAAAAGAACATTTTTGGGTTCAGTGTCCCTTTAATTGATTCACATTGATTAGGGTCTCAAACTTATTCAGTTTGTTGGCTGGAGCAAATGATAAGCCCTTACTTAATATTGATGTTTGTTCTTTGCTCAGTTCTAATTTACTGAGATTAAAAATACCCCTTGTTTTTATTTTGACTTCTTTATTGCCTTCTTTGCACTTTCTGGTTCCCCTTCCTCTACCTCCTCTAATCTTCTTTTCCCTTTTGGAGGGTCATGTGACTGAATTGGGCCTTCTTCTAAAAAAGCTTTTGAAGTGCTTGCTTTATTTTGTAGTGATTTATCAGTAGTAGTGTTATCTTCGGTTAACAAACTGAATCTGTTGTGTGTCCTAATTTCCCGTTGGTTTTCGTGTTGTCTCTTTTCTATATGAGAATTTGAATTCCTATCTTTATGTTGTTTTAAGTTCCTTTGTGAGTTTTTGTTATATTGCAAATTATATTGACCCTCATTGTAATAATAAGGGTCTCTCCATTCATTACGTGTTTGTGGATTTCTTCTGTGGTGTTGTGTCCAACCCTCTTGTGTATTCCAATTCCCATTATCATAGTGCGCATATTGGTGTCTATTTCTCTCAAGTTGATCTTTATTTCTATCATACCCATATTCGTGATCTCTTCTGTATTGATAATTCCTGCTCCCGTGAAATTCTCTATTTGTATTCATACCATTGTGTCTATGTCTATAATCTGTGTTCTAATCTTGGTAATCTATGTGTCTATGTCTTCTTCCATTATAGTGAGTATATTCATGTGTGTACCAATTTCTTCTTTCATTACTATGTGCATTACTATTCTTATTTTCATATCTTTCATCTCTCAAATAGTGTTCTTTTCTCCTATGGTGGTCTTCATATTGTATGTCATTATATATGTCTTTATTTTTTGTATGTGTTTCTAAATCGTCTTTGTATTTATTTTGATCTTTCTGCTTTATTGTCCTATTGGGGTTATTGGGTGTATTACTTTGCTCCAATGTATTTTTTTTACTAAATACATTTATACTTTTGTGACTTATATCTGTGATGTCTTCCTCATCAGAATCTATATTTCTATCATAATCGTCTAAATCTCGCCTAAATTTTTCCATTTAATTTCCAACACTCCTGTTTTTATATCTTCTAAGTTCTTAATGATTTCTTGTTGTCTCAAATTGGATGTTTCTTTCAGTTGTATTCCATCTAGTTTATTCTTACTTTCTTGTATTTTTCACCTATTTCTATTATAGAGATTTCTCTTGCTCTAATAATAATATTGATTAATCCCATAGATGCTGTCTCAAGTGTGTCATACCATTCTTTGTTTAGTTCCTCATTAAGCTTAAATGTACAATCTTTTTTTACTCGTAGACCCCTAGGGACCATGTTCTCACTACTGTATTTATTAAGAAATGCTATTTCTAATTTCTGTTTGATTTCTTTAATTAGAATATTTTCAAGTTCATCTAAAATCTCCGTTTCGTCAATTTTATGAGTCATTATAGATGTATGTGTGAGATCCTGTATATTGAGTTTATTATTAATGTCATCCAAAATGTTGTTTCTTGTATTAAAAATATCCATTTATAAGGCTATGATATACCACTAATAAACCTGGTGATAATCTAGGGATGGTAGAAGCTTAATTTATGTAAAAGAGGGTGATTATCTACCTGTTTGGTGCAGAACTAAGCTCACCTTTCAAACTTTCCCAAAGGTTTATATGTAACTAGTATTTTCATAAGGTGGCGCAAGTAAATGCTGTTCTGACTCTTAGTGATATATAAATTGAAAAAGGGAGGTATCCTCCTAGTATATTCTATTTGTTATATAGAGAAATTGAGGTGGATTTGGTCGAAATTCTGTCTTTAATCTAATAAACCAAATATAGTCGTGAATAAACTAAAACAATTTATTAATAGGTTAAATACCTAGACACAGTCAAATCTAATTCATAAAATCCTAAACAGTTAAAATTATATATATATTAAAAAAGCTAAACACCGGTGTTACGGCTACTTTAAAGCCTAAAATTCAGTAATATTCTTTATAATGTGAAGATTGATAGAGTCTTATACTTTATAACACAATGACAACCAACAATAAACAATTTGACATTTGATTAGATCTTCCAGGAGCCCCTGGGAGTTCGAAGTAACGGGAAGGGGCTTTGACCATTGGAGGAATAGGCCTAGTGTGTTTTGATTGGTTAGGAAGGGGTAATGGGCGAGGTTAGCACGCGCTACTACGCACTTAAGAAAAGAGCGGGAGAATCTGTCATCAGATTGTTAAGAAAATTTCTGTGGAAAAGTGCTCATCGTTTGAGGTATTCGCTATGGCGCAGTTTGATGCTCTTTTAGAGCAGCTTAAGGTGGAAGCCGCTAAAAGGGGCCCTACCTGGCTTGAAGAAAAGTTACGTCCACTGTTGGTTCCGGATATCGGAGCGAGGGCCGATAAAGAGGATGCTTCTCCTAGACCGGTAAGGCATTCTAGGCCTCTGGTCCGTCTGGATCCGGATTTCGAAGGCAGTAACGGTGGCCATAGGAGATCCAGCCCCAGTCCAGGGCTAAAATCGAACATGAAGAAGAGAACAAGTTCTGGTTCTGGGAGTCGGCAGGTCGGAGCGGAGAACAGGCATCCTGCTATACCATCCAGCAGCAGTGTTTCTCTACCGGAGCAAGTGAGAGTGTCTGAAAAGGAGGGTGATTCTTTGCCTAAGGGTAAGACGACCAATTTAGGCCAGAAAGAGGCTGGTAAAGGAAAGAGGCAAGTTAATAAGGGTGACGGCTCGTTGAGGCCTAGCTTAGCGGGTGTTAATAATGAGCAAGTGAGTAGTATTAGGTTAGTGGGTATATTAGAAAGACAGAGGGGCGAGGATAGTAGGGAGGCAGGGGTTTCAAGCTTGTCTGTTTTATCACAGGTACATAACGTTTCAAAGACGGCTCAGGTTTTGAGGCCTAGTAGCAGTTTTGAGGAGCAGTCTTATCGAGTATTAGATGAGAGAGTTAAGGGGGTTGAAGTAGGTGAGAATCAGCTTGATGCGGAGGCTGGTACTGGCGATGAGGAATTAACCTTATATTTAGATTCTTCTGAGGAGGATTTTATACCGCCTTCTCCTCGTACGGTTGATCCTCTTCGCCAGTTTAGGTCGGCAGTTAGGGCACTGAGTGATTTAATTTTAAGGGGTGAGATAAGAAATTTGAGGGGAGGGAACGTTGGTGTGGTTGAAAAATTACCTGTTTCTAATAATGTTTATCTTTTAGAAGGGAATGAGATTGGGTCACGGCCTGTGAATCCTCCGGGTTTTTTGGTGGTGGGAAATGACGACCTGAGTGGGGAAGCTTATGGCCTTCAGGAATCCTGGACGGATAATATCAGGCTTGATATAGAGGACGGCGTTCCGATGGCGGGACGTCCTAATTCGATGGGAGAAGAAGCAGGGGTGAGTACGGCCAACAATTTTAATTTTGGCCATCAGGGGATTTTGGGAATGAGTCATAGCAATACATTTAATAGTTCGGTTAATTCTCTTCAACGTCCAAACAGGTCTGGGAATGGGAGAATACAAGGTAGAGGTAGACAGTGCAAGAGGTATGGGGACTCAAGGGTGGAAGCGTCAGAAGTTACAGCTTCTAAGAGGGGTGGAGGGGTTTTGGTTGATAGTGGGTTGGGTATGTCTACGGCTAGTAGGGGTATTGGTGTTTGGGCACCTTTGGGGGTTTGTCACATGTTTCTGTTTTACAGGCTGAAAGAAGTCAACAAGAGATGGCTAATACGGAACCTAGGACTCCTGGGTTCCAGAGTAGAGTGAAGGTCACGGCTGCATCTCAAGTGGATCAGTCTGCTGCGGCTCAGGATCTTGGGACAGGTAATGAGGGATCTGGTGCCGTGGAAGTGAATGTTGGGGCTGAAAAAGCTGAGGTGAATGTTGATCCTTTATCAGTAACTGTTGTAGCGGGTTTAAGGGAGTTGTTAGCCAAGTTAGAAGGGGCTAAAGTTCCAGGAGGAGTCGCCAATTCATGGGTTTCTCCTGGATCTTCATTGCAAAATGTGTCAGTAGCGAGTTCTGTTGAGGGAGCTAAAGAGGTAGGGTCAGCAATTCAGTCTCAAGCAGTTGGATTGCTCCAGTCAAAAGTGTTAATGTTGAGAATAAAGGGTTAGGGGGCCCTGAACTTAAAATTGCTGATACGGCATTGGCTAGGTCTTGCTTGTGTTCTATTGGGCCTTTAGGTATGCACTTGACTGTCGAGTTAAGGGAAAAGATATGGAAGAGAGAATTTATTGAGTTATTTTCTCTGCTACCTCTTGACCAGTCTTTTGAGATACCTGAGGATTCAAAGAAAGATGCGTCAAAGAAGGAGGAAGAGGAGAGGAAAAAACGGTATAGAAAGTTGCCTAAAACCTTTACTAATTGGTTCCAAGCTTTTGTTATTTATGCCAGCGTATTTGCTGGTAAGTTTCCTGATAAGGGAGCGGCCCTCTTTTGTTATTTAGATGAAGTTGCTGCTGCTCAGAGAACATATGGGGGTATGGCTTGGTGGGTTTATGATGAACAATTTAGACAACGTTTGTCGGTTAAGCCTGAGATGTAGTGGGATGATCGGGATATGGGCCTTTGGCTCAAGATAATGACCCCGTTAAGGTATTCGCAGCCTTTTCGTGGGGGAACTGGCGGGTCACTTCAGAGTGGGTTGCCGGCAACAGCTAAAAAAGGTTTCTGCTTCGCTTTTAATGAAAAGATTTGCAAATGGGGATCAGCTTGTAAATTCAGACATGAGTGTTCAGGGTGTGGGGGAGCTCATTCTTTCTCCAAGTGTTTCAAAAAGAACAAATTGGGTGGAACCCAGGAGTTGTCTGAGAAAGGGAGTAACTCCGGTGAGGTTAAGCGGGATGGAGCTGTGGCTCGTACTTTACGCTAAACAGAAGGGCTTTAGGGGAAAAGCGTTGTTATTGTTTCATGGTTTTGAGTATGGTTTTAAAATTCCATCTTCTGGTGGAGTTGTGCATTACAGAGGTAATCTGAAGTCAGCTAGGGAATGGCCAGATGTTGTTAAGAGTAAACTTGAGAAGGAAGTTTTATTGGGTCAAATGGCAGGGCCTTTTAAAGTTTCCCCTATCCCCCATTTGCGTATTTCACCCTTGGGTGTGGTACCTAAGAAAGAACCAGGTAAATTTCGTCTTATTCATCACTTGTCTTTTCCAAAGGGTGGGTCGGTGAATGATGGCATTCCAGAAGAATTATCATCAGTGTCTTATACATCTTTTGACCTGGCGGTTAAGATGGTTAGGGAGGTGGGTCAGTTTGCTTTGCTGGCTAAGGTTGATATTGAGGCAGCCTTTCACTTGCTTACGGTTCATCCTTCTTCCCACTATCTCTTGGGTTGCTGTTTTGATGGATTTTTCTATGTTGACCTTTGCCTTCCGATGGGCTGTTCTATTTCCTGTTCTTTGTTTGAGTGTTTTAGTTCGTTTTTGGAATGGGTAGTTAAGGTTAAGTCAGGATTTTCTTCTATTGTACATTATCTTGATGATTTTCTTTTTGTTGGTCCTCCTGAATCGGATGTTTGTTTGAAGTTAAGGGATTGTTTTTATTTAATGGCATCTGAATTTGGAGTTCCCATTGCAATGGAAAAATCTGAGGGTCCAGTTACGGCCCTTAATTTTTTGGGTATTACAATTGATTCGGAGAAAATGGAATGTAGGTTGCCTAGGGAAAAGATTATGGATTTGTCTGAAATGATTCAGCGCTTTCTTGGTGTTCGTAAGGTGACTTTGCGTGAAATGCAATCGCTGTTGGGAAAATTGAATTTTGCTTGCAGAATCATTCCCATTGGGAGAGTTTTTTCTAGGAGAATGTCATTGGCTACATCTGGTGTAAGCAAGCCTCATCATTTTGTGAAGGTTAAAAAAGAACACAAAGACGATTTGAGGGTTTGGTTAGAATTCCTCAAAATTTTTTATGGAGCTGCGATCTTTATGGAAGCTCGGATCTCCAATGTTGATTTGGATTTGGTAACTGATGCAGCGGGTGGTGTTGGTTTTGGGGCTTATTTTCAGGGTCATTGGTGTGCAGACGTGTGGCCTCAGGATTGGGTGGGGCTTGGGTTAACTCAAAATTTAGTATTTCTTGAGCTATTTCCGATATTGGTAGCTTTATTTGTGTGGGAAGATGATTTGGTTAATAAATCTATATTATTCCACATGGATAATATGGGTGTTGTTTCTGCTATCAATTCGTTATCTGCGTCCTCATTGCCAGTTTTGCATTTATTAAGAGTATTGGTTTTGAAATGTTTGAGCATGAATGTTTTTGTCAGGGCTAAACATATCCCTGGTAAGTTCAATTTTATAGCAGATGCTTTATCTCGTTCACAGTGGAGTCGTTTTCGGGAGCTGGCTCCTCAGGCAAATGTAGTCGGAACGAATTTCCTGGATCAATTATGGAAGCTTGGGGAGGAGGATTGGCTGAGTTAATTAAGAATTCTTTGGCTCCAGGTACTTGGTCTTCTTATGTATCTGTCTGGAGAGAATGGGAAACGTGGTTATGACAGGCTGAACTTAAGGAAGGGTCTGATGATGTCACAGGTTGTTTATTGGAATGGATGTGGCAGTGGGGAACTTTGGGTTTGTCAGCATCGAATATGGATAAAAGATTGACTGCCTTAGCTTTTAGATTCTGTTTATTGGGTTTGTATGACATTACAAAGGTTTTTTGGGTATCTGAATTAGTAAGCCCTAGCAGGAGAGTTTCAGGGGGTTTGCAAAAAGAAGATGTAATATGTGATGAGAGTAGGGTTGAAATTCTACTGAGGAGTAGTAAAACTGACATTTTAAAAAAAGGCAAGAATATAGTTCTGTTCCCTAGTGGGGCAGCGGTATGTCCTTGTCAGGTAATGATGCATTACGGGTCTATACGGCCTGCGCAAGATGGCCCGTTGTTGATTCATTCTGATGGTTCATTTTTGTCGCAGTATCAATTTAGAGCCATTTTGAAGGGATCAATTGGGTTATTGGGTTTTAATCCATTAGAGTTTGGGTCCCATTCATTCCATATAGGAGCTGCTACTGAGGCTTCTATTCTAGGTCTAAAGGAAGATATAGTTAAAAAGATTGGTAGATGGGGTTCAAATCGTTATAAATCTTACGTTAGGTCTGATTTGAGAGTTTAAAAAAAAAATATATATATATAGAATTGAGAGAGTGTTGTGGGAATGCCTGAGCAAATAGCATCCTGAATGTTTTTTCTTTATTTCTTGTATTTCAGGTGTGAGGATCGTATGGGTGATGGGGCATTCATTTATATATTGGGCCAATGCTGAGGCCAGTAATAAAATGGGCAGCCTACAGCTCGGGTGTCCAGTTGGTCAATGGGAAGTCAAATGGTTTGGGATTAGGGGCATGTGTTGGGAACTTTTGTTTCCATTATTTGTTGATTACAGCAAGGTCTTCCATCACCCTGATGTTTTAGTGTTGCATTTGGGGGGGAATGACTTGGGTATTATTCCTCAGAAGGAATTGGTAAGAAGAATAAAAAGAGATTTGGGCAATATTAAAGATCTTTATCCCGAGATAAAAATAATTTGGTCACAGATTACTCCTCGTCTAGTTTGGAGATCAGCATGGGATTATGATAACCTTGAAAAGAGCCGTAAGAAAGCTAATAAAATAATTAGTTCTTTTGTAAGAAGATTGGGGGGGGCGTTGTTTTTCACCCAGATTTTGAAGTTGAAGGGGCTGAGGAATTTTATCTAAAGGATGGGGTTCATTTTAATCAATTTGGGCTGCAGCTATTCCTGTTTGACATAATAAATGTATTAACCCCTAATCCGCCTCACTCCCGCCTCAATAACCCTATAATAAATAGTATTAACCCCTAATCTGCCCTCCCTAACATCGCCGACACCTAATTTCAAGTATTAACCCCTAATCTGCCGACCGGACCTCACCACTACTCTAATAAATTTATTAACCCCTAAAGCTAAGTCTAACCCTAACACTAACACCCCCCTAAATTAAATATAATTTAAATCTAACGAAATAAATTAACTCTTATTAAATAAATTATTCCTATTTAAAGCTAAATACTTACCTGTAAAATAAACCCTAATATAGCTACAATATAAATTATAATTATATTGTAGCTATTTTAGGATTAATATTTATTTTACAGGCAACTTTGTATTTATTTTAACCAGGTACAATAGCTATTAAATAGTTAATAACTATTTAATAGCTACCTAGTTAAAATAATTACAAAATTACCTGTAAAATAAATCCTAACCTAAGTTACAATTAAACCTAACACTACACTATTAATAAATTAATTAAATAAAATACCTACAATTAGCTACAATTAAACCTAACACTACACTATCAATAAATTAATTAAATAAAATGCCTACAAATAAATACAATTAAATAAACTAACTAAAGTACAAAAAATAAAAAAGAACTAAGTTACGAAAAATAAAAAAATATTTACAAACATTAGAAAAATATTACAACAATTTTAAACAAATTACACCTACTCTAAGCCCCCTAATAAAATAACAAAGCCCCCCAAAATAAAAAAATGCCCTACCCTATTCTAAAATTAAAATAGAAAAGCTCTTTTACCTTACCAGCCCTTAAAAGGGCCCTTTGCGGAGCATGCCCCAAAGAATTCAGCTCTGTTGCCTGTAAAAAAAAAACATACAATACCCTCCCAACATTACAACCCACCACCCACATACCCCTAATCTAACCCAAACCCCCCTTAAATAAACCTAACACTAAGCCCCTGAAGATCTCCCTACCTTGTCTTCACCACACCGGGTCCCGATCGGTCCAGAAGAGGGTCCGAAGTCTTCATCCAAGACCAAGCGGGGGGCTGAAGAGTGACGTCCATCCTCCGGCTGAAGTCTTGATCCAAGCGGCGGCTAAAGAATTCCATCTTCGGGCAGAAGTCTTCATCCTATCCAGGCAGAAGAGTAGATCCGGACCGGCAAACATCTTCATCCAAGCCGCATCTTCTATGTTCTTCCATGCATCTTCTATGTTCTTCCATCCGATGACGAACGGCTCCATCTTGAAGATGTCCGGCGCGGATCCATCCTCTTCTTCCGACGACTAGACGACGAATGAAGGTTCCTTTAAGGGACGTCATCCAAGATGGCGTCCCTCGAATTCCGATTGGCTGATAGGATTCTATCAGCCAATCGGAATTAAAGTAGGAAAATTCTGATTGGCTGATGGAATCAGCCAATCAGATTCAAGTTCAATCCGATTAGCTGATCCGATCAGCCAATCAGATTGAACTTGCATTCTATTGGCTGATCGGAACAGTTAATACATTTATTATAGTGGCGGTGAGGTCCGGTCGGAAGATTAGGGGTTAATAATTGTAGGTAGGTGGAGGCGACGTTGGGGGCAGCAGATTAGGGGTTAATAAATATAATATAGGGGTCGGCGGTGTTAGGGGCAGCAGATTTTGGGTGCATAGGGATAACGTAGCTGGCGGCGGTGTGCGGTCGGCAGATTAGGGGTTAAAAAATTTTAATAGAGTGGCGGCGATGTGGGGGGGCCTCAGTTTAGGGGTACATAGGTAGTTTATGGGTGTTAGTGTACTTTAGAGCACAGTAGTTAAGAGTTTTATAAACCGGCGTTAGCCCAGAAAGCTCTTAACTGCTGACTTTTTTCTGCGGCTGGAGTTTTGTCGTTAGATTTCTAACGCTCACTTCAGCCACGACTCTAAATACCGGCGTTAGAAAGATCCCATTGAAAAGATAGGATACGCAAATGGCATAGGGGGATCTGCGGTATGGAAAAGTTGCGGCTGCAAAGTGAGCGTTAGACCCTTTCCTGACTGAATCTAAATACCAGAGGTAGCCCAAAACCAGCGTTAGGAGCCTCTAACGCTGGTTTTGACGGCTAACGCCAAACTCTAAATCTAGCAGTAAGTTTCCAGTTGTTTACATACGGTTTGTAGCTGCTTTATATGGGGTTCCTTCCGTTGAACAGTGCACTGTTGTTGATCTTTGCCTCTGTCGTACAGAGGACCGGTACGGTGCTGTGTCTCTCAGCCCCCGTTTATCCGCTTGTGCTGGTGGATCTCAGTCTACCTTGGTGGTTAGTTCTCCAATAGTAGGGCTGATCTCAGATGTCGTGAGCCTTTACTCCACACCGCCCGTATAGCGGGACTGCTTTCAGATCTTTTTAGCCTCTTATTCCACACCGCCCGTATAGCGGGATTGCTCTCAGATGTCGTGAGCCTCTTGCTCCACACTGCCCGTGTTTTGTCAAGCTGTTTCAACTTAGACTCGGTCTTTCTGTCACCGGTCGTGTCACTGATATCCCAACTGACACCGGACTCCTCTGGAGCTTATTAACTTTGTAGCTTGGCTTGGCTCACTGCTCACTCTTTCCAAAATACAGATCGTAATCAGGTTTCTACGTGTTTCGGCATTGCGCCTTTTTCAAGATACCTGATTGGATGTCTTGTTGCCTTTTTATAGCGTCTTTCAAGTTTTTCATTTTAACCCCTTGAATGCCTATTTGTCTTTCTTTGCTTTTTATTATTGAAATCTTTGTTATCGTGTTGCCCTTTGTTTCACCTTTTGCTAGAAATACATAGTCTCTTATTTAAAGAAAAGATGGATAAAATATACACTTTATTAACAAATATGCAATGACAAACAATTATATCTATAATTGGATCAGATTTGTAAAGGTGGGAAATCACCATCCACTCTTATGTATTCATAGATAGCTGATCCAACAAAGTTAAAAACATTTAAAAAGGACTGTGCATCCTAGGGTAGCAATGTAAATGAACACAAATTAGAGCAAAATGAGCTATAGTGAATACAGGGATAGATTCAATCACACAAATCTCACAGACTATGAGCTCAAAGGCGTCCTCCTGCCTGCGTACTGCTGGGATTCAACCCAGTCAGCCGATTTCTAGATAGATTCCCTATCACTAAAAGTCACACACATAACAGGAATTCACTCTGTTATTCTGCATATTAGCAGCATTCTATTGTTACAAAACTGGCTCAAATGTGCTCTAAGAGGCTTGTATAATTAACAGATAGATACAATGTGTCACCAGTTATCACTATCTGACACCAACATTAATAAGCGCTTAATCTGTATCTTTAGTGTTTCTTATTCAGTAGTTACAAACGGTCACCAATGTCTTAATAGCCTGATATAAACTTAATCAAGAATTCCTATATATGCAATAAGTCAACAGCATTCATGCTGTATTAACTAGGATTACGTTAAAGCAAATAAATCATTTTACATAAATTAGGCTATATGGTAATCTTCAGAACTAAAGTGTAACAAGCCGTTCATTTAGTTCACAACATGCGCGCCTCTAGGACACGCCCACCGACGTGTTTCGTCACTATAGCGTGACTTCGTCAGGGCATAGGGGCCGTCCAGCCGTACTCTCAGCAAGATATAATGTTGCATTGCCATGGAAACATAGCGCGTATGCGGAAGTGTTACCCGCATCTGTCTGGCGATTTTATTTTCAATATGTCATATTGCAAATCACCCAAATTAGTAGGTAGCGTTGTCCTAATATCATAATAAGAAGTCATATAGTGTTATTATTAGTGAAATCATTAATGGGGACAAAGTATTGATCATGAATATTGCAGAGGGAAGGCATTTTGCTGTATTTAAATCCATTCAGCATTATTTACGTGGACATATATGTGCACATATATGTGCACATTTTTGGATTCCTTTTCAATCCCTCTAGGGACTTGTTGGATATTATTATATCATAATTAGAATGAATAACAGTAAGATGGTTATTATATTGAAAAGTGTGGGATTGTGTGTAGATCTTATTCTCACATCGTGTTTTATAATATAAGCATATGCTAAACAATGAAATATATATTTTTTGAGTGATTAAATATCCATATTAGGGTTATTTGCTATTAATCAATTTTAAGTGATAATATCAATGAACAGATTTAATATCAATTATGTGTAATATGAGTATCATTATATATATACTCTGATTCACTTCTTATTCAGAGGTAACCAATGTTACTAGTGATGTAAATATTAACACCCCATGTATAGTTACTTACATCTTGATTGTACAGATGTAGGTCTAAAAAATAGATTATGGTTATATAGTACTCTAGTGTAGTGACTATAAAGGTTAAAATATTATAAGAAACTTTTGAACGATATTGCTTCGTTGAGGCCTTTGGGGGATGCTGATCGTAACTCATGTATCCACCTACATTCTTTTTGTAAAAGTAACTTATTTATATCTCCCCTTCTCCCTTTCAATTTAAGTTGTTCGATTGCAAAGAAGTGTATTTGGTATTTGTCATCTTTATGTACACTATTCATATGTTTTGCTATCGGTACATTACGGTCCCACTTTATGTCTCCCAAATGTTCTAACACTCTGGTTCGTAGTTCATGGGAGGTCTCACCTACATAGATTAAGGGACACTTGCATGTCGCTACATATATGACTCTTTTTGTTCTGCAATTCATGAAATCATTTATCTGGTAGTTTTTCCCTGTTTGGGGATGTGTGAATATTTTTGTTGGTGCCATATTTTTGCAAGCCTGGCACCGGCCACATTTGAAGAAACCCTTAGTTTCTTGGAGCCATGTTCTTTGTTTCACTTGGCAATAATGACTTCTAGTCAATATATCCTTTAGATTCTGAGATCTCCTATTTGTTATATTGGGTTTCTCAGTGACTACTTCTAACAAATCAGAGTCTTCATGCAGGACATGCCAATATTTTTGGAAGATATTACGTATATTGCTGTTTTTCTCATCAAAAGTACCAATCATTCTGATTTTGTTGGTATTGACATTTTCATCCAATATCCTTTCTTGCAATAGCGGTGGTCTCTCTAGTGCTTTCGCACGCTGATAAGCTTTTTTAAGGCACCTATTGGGATTACCTTTTTCTTTAAATCTTTTTCTCAGTTCTTTTGCTTCAGACTCAAAGTCTTCCATAGTGCTACAGTTGCGTCTAGCCCTCAGATATTGTCCATAGGGAATACCCATCTTTTGACCTTTTGGATGATGACTTTTCCAATTTAATAGGTTATTGGTGGATGTCTTTTTTCTGAAAAGCTTAGTACTGAGGGAACCATCAGATTCTTTTTGGATCATTAGATCCAAGAATGGGATGCATGACTCCTCAATTGCAGAGGTATAATGCATGCCATGTCTGTTATCATTTAGCCAATCTATGAAACTTTTAAAATCATCCTTTGAACCTGTCCAAAGTATCAGGACGTTGTCAATATAACGAATGTATAAATCCATGTATTTCATGAAAGGATTAACATCTTGGTTAAGGATATGTGTATGTTCTATCCACCCTAGAAAAAGATTGGCATAAGTGGGTGCACAGCAAGTGCCCATTGCTGTGCCCCTTTTTTGTCAATATATTTTATTGTCAAAAAGAAAGTAATTATGCTATAATACAAAATCTAGAAGCTCAAGAACAAAGTCATCTTTCTCATTACCACAAGGATTGATCGTTTTTTGAAAATATTGTATAGCTTCTCTGCCTAGATCATGAGAGATGTTGGAGTACAAGCTCTCAACATCTATGCTTGCCAAGAGGGTGTTTTCTTGTACAAAGATATTTTCTAGACACTTTAGAACATCTTTTGTGTCCTGAACATATGAGGTGAGGGTGTACACAAAATCTCTTAACTTTTTGTCAATATATGTGCTGGTGTTTTCAGTCAAGCAACCATTACCGGACACTATCGGCCTGCCCGGTGGTGCCTTAATATCCTTGTGGATCTTAGGCAAGCTATAAAATGTTGCTATCCTTGGAGTCATGTTACACATGTATTGGTATTCGGATTTGGTGATTAATCTTTTACCATAACCCCTATCTAATAGTGATTTGAGATCTTTTGTAAATCTCAATGTAGGGTCCTGTGGTAGTATCTGATAGTACTCTGTGTTTTTTAAGATGTTAAGACACATTTCTTTATATTGGGTATTCTTCATAATCACTAAATTACCACCCTTATCAGCATTTTTGATTGTTATCTCATGATTATTCTTAAGGTCAGTTAGAGCCTTTCTTTCTTTAAAGATCAAGTTTTTTTTGGCTTTGCTTTTGTAATTAAGAGCTTCTAATTCAGTAGTGACAAGGGAAACAAATTTATCAATTGTGGGATATTTAGATATGGCTGGCATAAAGGTACTCTTAGGTTTTACTACACTGGATATATTTGAGTAGTCAGTCTCATCATTTTCATCAAGTAAGGTTATCATCAAGTTAACTATCTCTTGATCCTCTTCTTCAAAACCCATATCGGAAAGACACGCTTTATTAGCCTCCTTGTGATATTTATGAAGTGCTAGTTTTCTCGCAAAGAGGTGTGTGTCTTTAATCCAGTTGAAGTTATCATATTTCGGAGTGGGAATAAATGACAAACCTTTTGATAAAAGAGTGTAGTGTTCAGTTTTTAACTCTATGAAGAGTCATATATGAAGCGACATGCAAGTGTCCCTTAATATATGTAAGTGAGACCTCCCGTGAACTACGAACCAGAGTGCTGGAACATTTGGGAGACATAAAGTGGGACCGTAATGTACCGATAGCAAAACATATGAATAGTGTACATAAAGATGACAAATACCAAATACACTTCTTTGCAATCGAACAACTTAAATTGAAAGGGAGAAGGGGAGATATAAATAAGTTACTTTTACAAAAAGAATGTAGGTGGATACATGAGTTACGATCAGCATCCCCCAAAGGCCTCAACGAAGCAATATCGTTCAAAAGTTTCTTATAATATTTTAACCTTTATAGTCACTACACTAGAGTACCATATAACCATAATCTATTTTTTAGACCTACATCTGTACAATCAAGATGTAAGTAACTATACATGGGGTGTTAATATTTACATCACTAGTAACATTGGTTACCTCTGAATAAGAAGTGAATCAGAGTATATATATAATGATACTCATATTAGCACTATGATATGGTTACATAAGATGAAAAAATGTAGATATAAGTACCTAGTTGATAAGTGGTACTATGCCAAATGTCTCAGTGTATTTCACAAGTGTATAATATACATTGATAAGCATAATGCTATAATAAGAATAGGAATTTGATATGTTCCTAGTTTGTTCATTTTACCATTCCAAGCAAGCTTTTCCATCGGATAATTATTAATAGGGTATTTGATCAGTGTCTTTCAATATGAACAGTAACATTAGGCATGAACTAAATCATGTATCTGAATATTACACATAATTGATATTAAATCTGTTCATTGATATTATCACTTAAAATTGATTAATAGCAAATAACCCTAATATGGATATTTAATCACTTAAAAAAGATATATTTCATTGTGTAGCATATGCTTATATTATAAAACACGATGTGAGAATAAGATCTACACACAATCCCACACTTTTCAATATAATAACCATCTTACTGTTATTCATTCTAATTATGATATAATAATATCCAACAAGTCCCTAGAGGGATTGAAAAGGAATCCAAAAATGTGCACATATATGTGCACATATATGTCCACGTAAATAATGCTGAATGGATTTAAATACAGCAAAATGCCTTCCCTCTGCAATATTCATGATCAATACTTTGTCCCCATTAATGATTTCACTAATAATAACACTATATGACTTCTTGGGTGTAAGAGAGGCGCTGTGTAAACAGCTGAGAGAACCAACAATAGCTAAAAAAGATTAAATAAAAATATCTCAATATGTATAATACAATGTATCGTAAAATTAGATATATATCAATATGTATAATAAAAAACAAACATAGAAAGGGATAATATAAGCTAGTTTAATAAAAAGCAATAATAAATAACAATAGTAAGTTGTGGCCACAACTAAATAAAATGATGAAGAAAAATTAGCAGCATAGATTTACAATTCACAATTAAAACGCTATTAATTAACTATGACAGTTCAGCGATGTAATATCACTTAGATAAGGTGCAATACTAAGCCTCCTGTAAGTAAATAAGACTGAAATAATTGGCTTGTAATTTCTCCGATAATGTCCGTATGTGATTTAAAACTGGTGAGTTAGGGTATCCTTTGTGAATGAAATAGTCCCGTTGAAAGTGTGTAGGCAAATTCCTATTGCGTGTACTGAGTTGAGCTTCGTGAGTTGAAGTGAGTGAGAGACAGGGCAATCTGCTGTTCTGCCTTACTGTGTTAAAGTGCAAGTGATAGATAGTTTTTTGTTAAGTGAACTAGTAGATACGTGAATTTCTTTGAATTAGCTTCTTTGCAAAAAAGTGACAAATTTTCTTCTTTGAGAATATTTTATATCAATGTGATAGTTATAAAATGTTCAATGTGAATCTTCAGCTGTATGACAGGCTTATTAGCTGCGCTCCCCGGCCAGCGTATGTGTGTAAATGCGTGGCAGAAGTACTCGCAGCTGCTTCACTGTCTTGTGACAGCACTGAATCCTTTCTAGTTGCCGTTCGGCTGCTCCGATAAAAGAATGGACAATGGTCTCCTTGATCTTCCTGGATCCTCCTGGATCTTTCCTGGGTACTATCGATAGATGATGGGTGACAATGGAAAGTGTAAACAGACTCCACAGCTTCCTATCTACGCGTTTCAGCACTGTGAGTGCCTTTATCAAGAATGTTTTTGTGGAGTCAGAATGTTCCTTTTAAATGGTTCTCATAACCCGTATGTAAGACCCGTATGTTAGTAATGGGTCCTAGAGGTTCTCGGCTTTAGATATATTGTATCAAAGTCTTTTACAAAGTATCCAATACTAAAAATAAAGATATAAAAGAAAAAGAAAAATAAAAGGCATAAAAGAAAATTGGGTGGACATGAAAGTATTTCTAATTTTTACGTTTATCTGAATTATATTTAGAGCAATTTATTATACATATGATATATTACTTTATAGTATTATACAAATAGAAAAAATTGGGTGATAGTATTTCTGATTTATACGTAGGTATGCCTGAATTATTCAAAGACATATTTTTAACATATGGATATATTAGAGTACAATTAGAATGAGGTTTTTAAAAAACAATTAAGTGTACACTTCTCAGATGTGATGAAAATCAAAATAAGATTCTCTAAAAAAAGCTAAAAAGACTCATAGGATATACTCTATATAAAAATACTCTATATATAAAAAAAAATTGCTCTGTATAAAAAATACTCTATATAAAAAATACTCTAAAAAATGACACTCTAAAAAATGACTAAAAAATGAAGATATCCCTACATAAAATCCCTATAAAATATTAACTTATATGGTTAATCATATAAAACAATCGTGATTAATAATAATAGGTTAACAGATTTTATTAAAATTTAGGTGTTATAATGCAAGTAGTTTATCTAAAAAAATAAATATTTGCTTTGAAATAAATTAAATGACTGTTTAAAATATACAGGGAAAAAGGTACGTGATCTCATTTAAAAATGTGTTTATATAAAGGGGTTGAGGTCTAATTCTGCATTCAGCCCCCCTGGGATGAGGGAAGCAAAATTCACAATAAGTTCTGGTTCTGTTTGTAACAGTTTCAAAGTAAGATTGCCCCCTCTCTTAGAGGATATCTTTCTAAGTCCCCAGTATATTAGACCTTTTGTGTCTTGGTTATGATCTCTTTTAAAATGAAGGGACAGGTGGTGATCTTCATATCCTCTTTCGATGTTATTTAGATGTTGTCTTATCCTATCTTTTAGGGGTTGTCCTGTTTGACCTAGGTACTGTCTGTTACATGGGCATTGGATCAGATAGACCACATTAGTGTCTGTGCATTTAATAGTATCTCTAATTTTTAATTTAAAATCTGAATTGGTAGATTCTACTTGTTTGCATCTTCTGCTAAACTTACATGCCTTACAATTATGACATGGGTAGAAGCCTTCCAGTGGATTTCCTAATACATCTTGATTTTTATTGCTTTTATTAAATTCACTGGGAGCTAGTATAGATTTTAGATTTTTAGATTTACGATAAATAATTTTAGGCTTCGTTTGTGCAATATCACTTAATATGGGGTCTTTTTGAACATAGTGCCAGTGTTTGTAAAGGATTTTTTTGACTGTTTTAAAATCTGCGTTATATTGAGTAATAAAAGTAGTTTCATTAGAAAATTGTGGTTTACAAGGGACCTTATTTTCTTTTGATAGTAAGTTTTCCCTATCAACAAGAGTAGCATTCTCCAGTGATTCTTTTATCATGTCTTTGTTATATCCTCTTTCTATAAATTTGTTTTCCAGGATCTGTGCTTGTGTTCTAAAATCCTCAATATCCGAACAATTCTTCCTTAGCCTAAGGAACTGGCTTTTTGGGATATTTAAAAAATATCCCAAAAAAAAAAATCCTTTACAAACACTGGCACTATGTTCAAAAAGACCCCATATTAAGTGATATTGCACAAACGAAGCCTAAAATTATTTATCGTAAATCTAAAAATCTAAAATCTATACTAGCTCCCAGTGAATTTAATAAAAGCAATAAAAATCAAGATGTATTAGGAAATCCACTGGAAGGCTTCTACCCATGTCATAATTGTAAGGCATGTAAGTTTAGCAGAAGATGCAAACAAGTAGAATCTACCAATTCAGATTTTAAATTAAAAATTAGAGATACTATTAAATGCACAGACACTAATGTGGTCTATCTGATCCAATGCCCATGTAACAGACAGTACCTAGGTCAAACAGGACAACCCCTAAAAGATAGGATAAGACAACATCTAAATAACATCGAAAGAGGATATGAAGATCACCACCTGTCCCTTCATTTTAAAAGAGATCATAACCAAGACACAAAAGGTCTAATATACTGGGGACTTAGAAAGATATCCTCTAAGAGAGGGGGCAATCTTACTTTGAAACTGTTACAAACAGAACCAGAACTTATTGTGAATTTTGCTTCCCTCATCCCAGGGGGGCTGAATGCAGAATTAGACCTCAACCCCTTTATATAAACACATTTTTAAATGAGATCACGTACCTTTTTCCCTGTATATTTTAAACAGTCATTTAATTTATTTCAAAGCAAATATTTATTTTTTTAGATAAACTACTTGCATTATAACACCTAAATTTTAATAAAATCTGTTAACCTATTATTATTAATCACGATTGTTTTATATGATTAACCATATAAGTTAATATTTTATAGGGATTTTATGTAGGGATATCTTCATTTTTTAGTCATTTTTTAGAGTGTCATTTTTTAGAGTATTTTTTATATAGAGTATTTTTTATACAGAGCATTTTTTTTATATATAGAGTATTTTTATATAGAGTATATCCTATGAGTCTTTTTAGCTTTTTTTAGAGAATCTTATTTTGATTTTCATCACATCTGAGAAGTGTACACTTAATTGTTTTTTAAAAACCTCATTCTAATTGTACTCTAATATATCCATATGTTAAAAATATGTCTTTGAATAATTCAGGCATACCTACATATAAATCAGAAATACTATCACCCAATTTTTTCTATTTGTATAATACTATAAAGTAATATATCATATGTATAATAAATTGCTCTAAATATAATTCAGATAAACGTAAAAATTAGAAATACTTTCATGTCCACCCAATTTTCTTTTATGCCTTTTATTTTTCTTTTTCTTTTATATCTTTATTTTTAGTATTGGATACTTTGTAAAAGACTTTGATACAATATATCTAAAGCCGAGAACCTCTAGGACCCATTACTAACATACGGGTCTTACATACGGGTTATGAGAACCATTTAAAAGGAACATTCTGACTCCACGAAAACATTCTTGATAAAGGCACTCACAGTGCTGAAACGCGTAGATAGGAAGCTGTGGAGTCTGTTTACACTTTCCATTGTCACCCATCATCTATCGATAGTACCCAGGAAAGATCCAGGAGGATCCAGGAAGATCAAGGAGACCATTGTCCATTCTTTCAACGGAACAGCCGAACGGCAACTAGAAAGGATTCAGTGCTGTTACAAGACAGTGAAGCAGCTGTGAGTACTTCCGCCACGCATTTACACACATACGCTGGCCGGGGAGCGCAGCTAATAAGCCTGTCATACAGCTGAAGATTCACATTGAACATTTTATAACTATCACATTGATAAAATATTCTCAAAGAAGAAAATTTGTCACTTTTTTGCAAAGAAGCTAATTCAAAGAAATTCACGTATCTACCAGTTCACTTAACAAAGAACTATCTATCACTTGCACTTTAACACAGTAAGGCAGAACAGCAGATTGCCCTGTCTCTCACTCACTTCAACTCACGAAGCTCAACTCAGTACACGCAATAGGAATTTGCCTACACACTTTCAACGGGACTATTTCATTCACAAAGGATACCCTAACTCACCAGTTTTAAATCACATACGGACATTATCGGAGAAATTACAAGCCAATTATTTAAGTCTTATTTACTTACAGGAGGCTTAGTATTGCACCTTATCTAAGTGATATTACATCGCTGAACTGTCATAGTTAATTAATAGCGTTTTAATTGTGAATTGTAAATCTATGCTGCTAATTTTTCTTCATCATTTTATTTAGTTGTGGCCACAACTTACTATTGTTATTTATTATTGCTTTTTATTAAACTAGCTTATATTATCCCTTTCTATGTTTGTTTTTTATTATACATATTGATATATATCTAATTTTACGATACATTGTATTATACATATTGAGATATTTTTATTTAAACTTTTTTAGCTATTGTTGGTTCTCTCAGCTGTTTACACAGCGCCTCTCTTACACCCAAGTTTTTGTTTTCTCTAGTGGACTGAGTAGGGAGATATCAGTCTTATTTAGAGAGGCTAAGAGGGTTAGACTTAGTCCAGACTTTTGTTTTTTGATTGTACTATATGACTTCTTATTATGATATTAGGACAACGCTACCTACTAATTTGGGTGATTTGCAATATGACATATTGAAAATAAAATCGCCAGACAGATGCGGGAAACACTTGACGAAGTCACGCTATAGTGATGAAACGCGTCGGTGGGCGTGTCCTACAGGCGCTCATGTTGTGAACTAAATGAACGGCTTGTTACACTTTAGTTCTGAAGATTACCATATAGCCTAATTTATGTAAAATGATTTATTTGCTTTAACGTAATCCTAGTTAATACAGCATGAATGCTGTTGACTTATTGCATATATAGGAATTCTTGATTAAGTTTATATCAGGCTATTAAGACATTGGTGACCGTTTGTAACTACTGAATAAGAAACACTAAAGATACAGATTAAACGCTTATTAATGTTGGTGTCAGATAGTGATAACTGGTGACACATTGTATCTATCTGTTAATTATACAAGCCTCTTAGAGCACATTTGAGCCAGTTTTGTAACAATAGAATGCTGCTAATATGCAGAATAACAGAGTGAATTCCTGTTATGTGTGTGACTTTTAGTGATAGGGAATCTATCTAGCAATCGGCTGACTGGGTTGAATCCCAGCAGTACGCAGGCAGGAGGACGCCTTTGAGCACATAGTCTGTGAGATTTGTGTGATTGAATCTATCCCTGTATTCACTATAGCTCATTTTGCTCTAATTTGTGTTCATTTACATTGCTACCCTAGGATGCACAGTCCTTTTTAAATGTTTTTAACTTTGTTGGATCAGCTATCTATGAATACATAAGAGTGGATGGTGATTTCCCACCTTTACAAATCTGATCCAATTATAGATATAATTGTTTGTCATTGCATATTTGTTAATAAAGTGTATATTTTATCCATCTTTTATTTACATTATTATTAGTGCCTAATTCAGCACTTGGCTTTAATGCCAAATCCTTTAACTTTTCTAACCTATTGATAGTCTCTTATTTGCCATAATTTTTTTAGAATTGTACAAACCATTAGTTACACCTTAAAATTGCATGATATCTCCATATATACTCAAAATCAATTAATTTTAGTTAGTTTAAAAGTTAGATAAGCTTCTCTTCATTGCTTGTATAAATAGGTTTGTGCCTAAGTTAGGTACACATAAACCTCATGTTTTTATGTATACATCCAGGTTGATTTGACTATGTTTTATTTTTATTGAATTATTTCATATTTGCTAAATTATTTAATTATTTAAATATGTATATATATAAGACGTAAAAAAGATAATAATGAAATAATGTATTCAAATAAAATCAATTGAATCTAATGAAATCTAATGATATAAAAATAGAAATAGAAATAAAAATAACGGCTAATATTGGTAATTTATACTACTGATAAATCTAATAAGGGGGAGAGGTACTGGGGACGCTATTCGTTAATAGAAAATGTGGGGTAGCAATTTTAATACTGTACATAAAAAGTTAGATTACCAAATAATTAATATTGAACTGGTCCCTGATGCTAGATTCATTATCCTCCAAATTTCGATTAAAAGTAAACAATTTGTTATTTGTAATGTCTATGGTGCGAACCATTTTGCTCCGGACTTTTAGGACCAAATCAAGTCTAAATTGTTTCCTTATTTCAGCAGTAATCTGATAATGGGTGGTGATTTTAATATGTTCCTCTGCCCTGAATTAGATAGAATGTCCACCAAGCAATTAAATTCCCATAATAAAGTGGCTAAATATTTCTGAAAGCTATGTTCCTTTTTAAAACTTAAGGATGTATGGAGGATTACATTTCAAGATTCCCGAATGTACTCCTGTGAATCAAAATCTTTCCATACGTTCTCTAGGATTGATTACATTTAAATCTCTGAGAACCTTTTCTTATTAGAGTACACCCCCCGGAAAAATGACATCTTGATCTCGGACCATGCAATAGTATCCCTTGTTTTGCACATCAATTAAAAAGACAATAATAAAAGTTTAAGTTTTACTTTTCCATGCTATTTAGCAAATAATAGTAAATTTACTAATTGGCTGGCCCAGAAATGGAAAGATTATTGTACGTTGAATATTTCTTATTTTGGTAAAACAGAAACCTTCTGGGAAGCCACAAAAGCAGTATTACGAGGTCAAATTAAATCATACATGTGTCATTGGAAAAAAAAACATAACAGTAGGGAATTACAATTGACTTCTCAGGTTAAAAATGCATTTAGGAAATACAGAATGGACACTTCTAAGATGAACTGGGAAAAATATTAATTAGCTAGGTAGATATATTTTTAAAGCAGCATTCTTTGTTAGAAGATATCAAAATAAATTGCTATTACCGAGGATTCTAAGGGTGCTCTGCAAAAATTTTGGCCAGGCTAGTCAAAAACAAGAAAAGTAAAAATTATATTACAGCTATTAAAGCCAGTAATGTTGGACACACAAATAATTATTTATTTATAAAATATTTTACCAGGAAGGATACATTGAGATTTCTCTCATTTTCAAGTATGTCCTGGGTCCACAAAACATTGCATTGATACAATAGGGTGCAATAAAATACAAAAACAATATTAATACATAATATATGCAAAAATTTAACATAGAATAGGTAAGAAATATATAATCAACCATGACAGGTACATTCTATTTTGAGATATGAAGAGAGGGATCTCTTAAAGGATATTAGGCTTGGGGAAGGTTTGAAAGTGTGCGGGAGGTCGTTCCATAATTGTGGTGCTCTGTAGGAAAAGGAGGATTGTTATGGTAAAACCCGGATATCAAGGGTTAATACCCGGGGAAAGATGCCCTGAATACGGGATCAGCAACACACGAACCCAGTTAATTCCCCCCAAACATGAGACCAAGCTCCATCTTGAGAGTAAAACAGAATGTGTTTTATTGAGGGCTATATGCCCAGTATTTATGCAGAACTTCCCTAGGAGACCAGATGGGGGGTTGGAAGAGTATTGTACATTAGATAGAGGGAAGACGCATTACTTATCCAAATAAACAATTAAACACAAGAAAACAAGGGAGTCTGATTAAACAATGTGAACGCTTATCACTTAAACTTAATTACAGTAAACAATAGCTGATGTCAGGAAACCTGTTTTTAGAAAATAGTTTTTCAAAGCTGAACAAAGTTAACCCTTCCAGTACTGACAGAGGGGTC
The DNA here is from genome assembly GCF_027579735.1 of Bombina bombina. Taxonomy (NCBI): domain Eukaryota; kingdom Metazoa; phylum Chordata; class Amphibia; order Anura; family Bombinatoridae; genus Bombina; species Bombina bombina. The sequence goes on along the minus strand of NC_069509.1, from coordinate 13,512,592 downwards.
TGTCACACGGCTCCCTCCTGGTGGGACACTCCAGCAGACCGGGTTTGACCCTTTGGACTAGGAGGTGGTAGGAATGTCAGTTTGCTGGGACAATCCATCTGCATTCCCGTTATGAGAGAGAATTCCTGACCGTATAAATAAGGGTTCAACTTCTTCAGTGCCCAGACCAGGGCTTAACAGACCTTCAAGTTTTTGTTTTCAGAGACGCTTCTTTCCAGTTGGAGACAAATCTCATCGGCTTCTTTACGAGTTTTTTGTACCTGCTCTTTATAGGTATCCACAAGCCCTTCATACTGACATAAGTTGCCCTTCAGTTGCTGCACCTCACTATGAGCCAGTGTCAGCTTTTTCTCCAGTGTCGCTAAGTTTGTCTTTACTGTTTCATGTTCCACTCTGAAGCTGGTGTTTTCTGCGGTCTGTCGGTGCAGCTTGTCTAGCAGAGATTCCCGTTCTAAACGCGCTTTTTCCTCTGCGCTCCTCTTCTCTCCTGCTAGCACTGTTACGTGATTGTTTAACGTGACCATTTCATCCTCTACTTGACTCTTCTCCTTCATCACAGCATTGTAACTGTTCTTCCACGTATCAATAGCGGATAGAGATTTACTGAGCTCAGCGTCCTGGGGCTTAGCAGCAGGTGGGTCGGTCTCGGTGGCACAGATTTGGGCACGGGTAGTCACAGGGTTAACATCGGCAGGACTCATGGGAGCGTAGGCAGAAAAAAGGGGGGCCAAGTCATTTCCATGGAGAACATCAGCTGGTAAGTCCTTCATGACCCCCACATTCACATGTCTAGAGCCCATTCCCCAATCCAAATATACCCGGGCAACAGGTAGGTGGAACAGAGCACCCCCTGCTACCCTCACAGCCACAGTGTCTCTGGTGTGCTGATTCTCAGACACCAAGTTCTTTTGAAGCAAGGACATGGTAGCACCAGTATCCCTTAGACCACTGACCTCCTTCCCATTCACTTTAACCAGTTGCTGGTGCTGTTGCTGGTTATCCCGGTGGGCAGCTTGCACGGGGTCTGCTTCATGTAGGATGCCCCAGCATTCTCCCTCCTCTACGCAGTGGGCAGCAGGTTGAGGGTTATGTGGCTTTCCTCCGGCGGGTCTCCTCCAGGACTGTGCTTGGTTTGTTGGGTTTAGTGGACACTCTGGTCTTTTGTGCCCTAGTTGCTTACATCCGAAGCACCGAATGGGCTGTGAGTAGTCCCGTGAGTTGAACCGGCTGGCTGAGGATAGTTTGTGGTTGGAGGTGGTGCTGTAGAGCGGTGCGCCAGAGGTTTGTAACCAGTATCTGCTGGGGTGACTGTGGGTCGGTACTCCACCCTGGCAGGGGTCTTAGTGGTAGCAGTGTCCAGTTTGCGGGCATCCGTATACTCATCTGCCAGGCGAGCAGCTTCATGCAGTGTGGAGGGTTTACGGACCCGAACCCACTCTCTAACTCCTGCGGATAACTTGTCGAAGCAATGTTCCAACAGAAATAGCTACAGCACCTCTTCTCCGGATACAGCTTGGCATACTGCCATCCAGTGAGCTGCTGTGCGGTGCACCCTACATGCCCACTTGATGTAGGAATCTCTAGCTAGTTTATCAGTGTCTCTGAACTGCCTCCTGTATGCCTCCGGTGTAACCGCATACCTGGAGAGCAGCGCCTCTTTTACAGCATTATAATCCCCGACTTCCTCATCTGGAATGGCCCGAAAATCCTCGCTGGCCCCGGCCCGATAATTTTCCGGATAATATTGTGACCCAGTCCTCTGCGGGGACCTTGTGTAGGGCACATTGCCTCTCAAAATCCACAAGGTACCCATCAATCTCTCCTTCTGTTTCCAGGAAGTTCTTAAAAGCTGCAAAATGTACCTTTCTCTTTTCCACTGGGGTTGCTGTGACTTGGGCTGCTGCAGCGCCGCTTTGGCAAAGTAGGTTGGCCTCCACGGCTGCTATGACCCGGTCAATAATTTTGGCAGACGGGTTGGGGTCTTATATGAACTGCCCGGTCAAAGCTTTCTTCTTCGGGGGTTCTGTCTGATATGCTGGGCTCATTGGTTCCTTCGGGCCCTGGTACTCCGTCCATCTCGGTCAGTATTGTAATAATCTCCCTCTTCCTGAGGTTACTGGCTTGTCGGCCCTGTTGTTCTAGCAGGTCTTTTTTTTTTTTTTTAAATTAAACTTTTATTTGAGATTTGGAAACTGTACAGGGTGGCAGACTGCCCAGAAATAACAATATGCGAGTGCCCATGTCCCCACCAGGTGAGAGTGTCCATTGTAGAAGTCCATAGTAATTGACTATCCCATGCTTTCTGGAATAAACCAGGCTGAGAATCCGCAACCACTGGGGCCACGGGTGAGTATAGATAGAGGAAGAGTCCATTCTGGGCAGCACCACCTGTATTCAAGGTTATTCTAGGGGTGAACTAACCAAATCCGTATGCATAACATTTGTAAACAGTATATAACTAACATATACAAACAGTGCCTTGTTATATCTTGCAGCCAATACAGTTTAATATTACAATAATGAGGGGAAGAGAAGGGGGGGCAGGGGGGAGGTGGGGTGGTCTAGTCAGTCTGTGTGGGGGGGCATTCACATTAACCCTAGAGCTACCAGACAGAGACTCCCAATAGAACTGGACTTCGTGGAAGAAGGCCACGTTGCCCCTGCTGTAGAAGGAGTACTCCTCCGCTGACATAAGTTCAGAGGTGTGGTGAACCCACTCCTGTACTGTGGGGATGTTAGCCGACTTCCATTTACGGGCTATGAGTGTCTTTGCGCTATTTAGGCCTATGCAGCACTTTCCATCTACATATGTCAAGGACGGATGTAAGGGTGGAATTATAGTGGCAGATAGATTGGTCAGGGCATGAAAAGGAGGAGAAGGATGAGAGGAGAAGTTTGAGGGAATTAGAGAGCTGTTGTTGATCTAATGACATAATGCTTCTGTGAAGTTTGGTGTGAGGAGCAGAAGGAGGGAGAGTTGTAGGGAGGGATGATATGTTGCAAGGAGATTGTGGTCAGAAAGAGGAAAGGGGGAGTTTGTGAAGTTTGAGAGGGTGCATCGATAGCTAAAGATCAGGTCAAGGGAGTGAACATCTTTGTGAGTGGGAGATTCAGTCCATTGTGACAAACCAAAAGAGGAAGTGAGTTGCAGAAGTTGTTTTGCAGAGGAGGCAGTGGGATTGTCAAGAGGGATGTTGAAGTCACCAAGAATGAGGGAAGGGGTGTCTGAGGAAAGGAAATAAGGTAGCCATGCAGCCAAGTGATCTAGAAATTGAGTTGAGGAGCCAGGAGGACAGTATATGACTGCAACACGTATAGAAAGAGGAGAGAATAAGCGAATCATGTGGGTTTCGAATGAGGAAAATTTGAGGGAAGAGATGGGATGTATTTGTTGAAAGGTGCAATGAGAGGAAGGTAAAATACCTACATCACCTCCTTGTCTATTACCAGACCTAGGAGTGTGGCTGAAGTGGAGACCCCCATGTGACAGAGCAGCAGTGGATGCTGTGTCTAGGGGAGAGAGCCAGGTTTCTGTTAGGGCCAGAAGGTTGAGGGAGTGGGAGATAAAGAGGTCATGTATAGAAGTGAGTTTGTTGCAAACAGAGCGAGAGTTCCAAAGTGCACAAGTGAAAGGGGAAGTGGCTTTTGATGCAAGAGGAATGTGAGTAAGGTTGTCAGAGTTTTGTTTTTTGAGTCTGTGGGATGGTATACATGGATGTGCATGGCTAGGCAGTTGTTGGGGACCAGGATTAGGGGAGATGTCACCAGCAGCTAGTAGAAGCAAGAGGGAGAGTGACATAAGATGAGATACAGATTTGCAGTAGTGAGACTGCTTTTGAGACAAGGTGCAGGGGGGAGAGAGAGTGTTTAGGAATAGGTAGAGTTCATGAGTACAAAAGTAATGTGAGTTTAAGAGAGATGGGCTAATGAACAGTGCAGGTGGAGAGGGAGAAGGAGTAATTGAATAAAATAGATAATAACTATTTAATAACTAGTCTACCTAGTTAAAATAAATACAAACTTGCCTGTAAAATAAAAATAAAACCTAAGCTAGCTACAATGTAACTATTAGTTATATTGTAGATAGCTTAGGTTTATTTTACAGGTAAGTATTTAGTCTTAAATAGGTATTATTTAGGTAATTGTAGTAATTTTTATTTAGATTTATTTTAATTATAATAAAGTTAGGGGTGTTAGGGTTAGACTTAGGTTTAGGGGTTAATATATTTGTTTAGTGTTAGTGATGTGGGAGGCCAGAGGTTTAGGGTTTAATAACTTTAGTATAGTGGCGGCAGCGACATTGGGGGCGGCAGATTAGGGGTTAATAAGGGTAGGTGGCGGCAAAATTGGGGGCAGCAGATTCGGGGTTAATAAGTGTAATATAGGTGGCGGCGATGTCGGGGCAGCAGATTAGGGGTGTTTAGACTTGGGGTTTATGTTAGGGTGTTAGGTTTAAGCATAAATTTTCTTTCCCCATAGGAATCAATGGGGCTGCGTTACGGAGCTTTACGCTCCATTATTGCAGGTGTTAGGCTTTTTTTAGCTGGCTCTCTCCATTGATATCTATGGGGAAATTGTGCACGAGCACGTAAAAGCAGCTCACAGCATCACTGGTATTTGGGTGCGGTATGGAGCTCAATGAAGCTGAACGCTGCAATATCGCCCGCAAACGGCGGGTTTTTTAAAACCTGTAATACCAGCGCTGTTAAAGGTGAGCAGTGGAAATAACTTGCAAGTTAGCAGCGAGGCAGCCATAACGCAAAACTCGTAATTTGGCGGAGAGTGTCCCAAGACACTGCAATACTAAGCATAATGGGTCTCTCAACATATTCTTTATTTGTCCATTAGAAACTATCCCTCTTTCCCATTTATATAATAGATTTAATAGACTGAAACAGATGGAAACCTATTGGATTTATAAGTTGAAGACCCTGTTTCCCTCTGGTCTCAACATGAATAGGGATTTGGCTGCTTTTTAGTCTAATTGTCTAGATTCCATTTATTAACTAATTATTTTATAATAGTATCTATGGATTTGACCAATATATTTAGCATTTTGTCTTTATACATTCTCCTTGTACACTATATCTGTTAGGATCATATCAATAATCTGAGTTTATGTCCCTTTTTGTTGTATATTTGGTGTCATTGGCTGACACTACTATTGGCATATAATTTAAAATGTTACCCTTTAAATTATCTTATAGACACTTACCTATTATTATGCATAGTGTCACACCTTCTATCATCTTAGAGCTCCATCTTTATTATCTCGATTAGAGTCTGTTATCAATACTATATCCCTAGATGCTGTTAGTGGTATTCAATATTAATATATATTTGCTTTTCTACACCTCCACCACTAGATCCTGACTCTCCAAGTTATACATGGAACTCCTCTTATGGTTTATGCGGTTTGGTGATATGGTCACTTGTGATGTTGCGAACCTAAAATTTTGGGTTCGCGAACGGCGGACACGAACTTCCGCAAAAGTTCGCAAACTGGCAAACCGGGCTAACTGCCATAGATTTCAATAGGCAGGCGAATTTTAAAACCCACAGGGACTCTTTCTGGCCACAATAGTGATGGAAAAGTTGTTTCAAGGGCACTAACACCTGGACTGTGGCATGCTGGAGGGGGATCCATGGCAAAACTCCCATGGAAAATTACATAGTTAATGCAGAGTCTGGTTTTAATCCATAAAGGGCATAAATCACCTAACATTCCTAAATTGTTTGGAATAACGTGCTTTAAAACATCAGGTATGATGTTGTATCGATCAGGTAGTGTAAGGGTTACGTGTAAGGGTTACGCCCGCTACACAGTGCGCAGTGTAGGTGATATACCTGCCCTGACCATGCTTTGCAGGCCAGGTATCAGTGGTCAGATGGACCCTTGCCCCAACACTGTGTGCCAGACATGCCATTATAGCAGACTTAGGCCTCGCTTCCATTGAGTTGTTAAAAATGGAGCCATAAGCTACCGAAGCGGACGACAGCTAAAAGTAATTTACGGCTCCATTTTAGTACCAGGTTTCCATTGAAAAGATTAGCGTGTTGCGCGCAGTCGCTCTTTTCGGCCGTACGTAAGTTTGCGTTGCCAACCGATGTCGGATTTGTCGAAAAGCGCGCCATAACAAGTGCATTGCCATGGTAACCCGACCTCTGTCTATAAGAATAACGGTTTGCGCCTGCGCTCTTTACCTGTGATCGCCTCTAGAGAAAAAGACACGGGAGCTAGTTGCATTGGTAGGAGTTTTGGGTTTTTGAGAGTTGTTTGAGAGTTAGTGGAGAGTTTGATATTTTATTTTCATATATTCTTATTGTAGGCCTCATATAATATTAGGAACACACACACACATCCATACATTAGTTAATTAACACACATTAGTTTATACACACACACACACTTTTATTTGATACAAACACATTCACATTTTTTTTTATTTCATTAACCCCCATATCCCCATCTTCCTTTATTACTCTTTTCATTAATCCCCTTATTCCACTTCCCATCCCCCCTTTGACTACCCTTCCCTTCCTCACTATATAACTTTTTTTTTTTATATACATTTTGCCCATCCTATTTTTTTGTTTTTACATCCCATATTTTTTGTTTTATTTGACTATATAGCCCACCCCTTTCTTCATTTGCATCCCTTATTATTTTTCTATAATTTTGTTATAATCCTCTTTAGTTTTTCCTTTTTCATTTACATCCCTTTGTTTATTTTCACCCCCACATTTTATTTTTATTTTGAGGAATATAGAATAGAGATAGTTAGGGTCTAGATAGGTTAGGTAGTTAGTTTTGGGGATATTTAATTTAAGGTTTAGTTAGGTGAATTAGTGTAGTTAGGTAAGCTAGGGACTTTAGTGTTAGGTTAGAGTTAGGGAGGAAGGAGAAAGGGATGGATAGGCCTAGTGGAGTTGGGAAGGGGGTGGCTAGGGGGAGGGCAGTGGAGAGGGTGGATAGAGGGAGGGGGAGGGGGGAAGTAGGGAGTAGTATGGGCAGGATTAGGGGCCGAGGTTTGGGTGGAGGATTTGTCCTTCCTCAAACCCTGGCAGAGGAGGGAAGGAGA